>NC_142591.1:7363461-7513653 GCF_965207765.1 Zootoca vivipara
CATCTTTGTTCTGGCTCTGCCCACCAATGTTATGCACCTCCCAGCAAACTATCCCCCTAAGTGAAAAAAGTTACCCACGCCTACACAAATTTACTCCACTTCCCCCCATTTCCCCAGTAAAATATAGTATTAATACTGAGCAGTTTTACAAAGGTTGGAATCTGACTTTTTGACCGCTCAAATATAATCAAAAACTGTCCACGTTTAACATGTTAATTTATTAGTACAAGAAAGGGGGGGTGTCATTTACAAAAAATGACAGTTTTTTAGAAGACTCCAGAAGCATTTCAGAACACCATGTGGAGGCCCCTTCACTCCATACCTACTGATTTATTATTGTCTTGGTGCCTGGGTCATCCAGTACATTGTGATGACTGGTTTTGTACGCTTCCTTTTGAAGCTTGTGTAGAGATGCCTGCAGTGACAGCACACTAACTGCTAGGGTTTGCTGCTTCATGGAGAAGCTGGAGCGTTGCAAGGACCCAGGGTGCCTGTTTCCAAAGGAAGGTTGTGGGCATAGTGACCCTGACTCCTCCTAAGCTGGGGAAGCAAAGGAGGAGCTGACATGCAAGGTTAACATGCAGAATGCAAGTTAGCTTCTGACACACAACCCACTCCCCCCAAATGACTGAGTTTTGTACGTTTGGGGCTTCAGGGGGAGCCAAGAACAGAGGTTGGGGACCTGATTTAAAATGAGGGCGAGGAGGCGAAAAAGTTGCTGAACTTATTCCCACTGGAACAAGTTTAAGGGATGCAGTCTTTAGGGGTGTTCAATGGGAAACAAGCCATGCTGTGTCTAATGCAGCTTTACTAGGGTTGCAGCTGGACATCATAATCCTATTGCATATTCATTTAAAATTAAACCCTGTCGTGTTCATGGGGTTGCAGAGCTGGAGGCGGTCCTTTGCAAACAGTTACAACCATAACTTGGTGGCTTTCGAAGAGGGCTCAACCCCATTCATGGAGGAGGAGGGGGCTCTTTGGGCTACCAGCCAGGCTGGCAGGGCTCTGTACATGAGAGGCTCAGATCCTGCAGGCTGGCTTCCGGGGGGGGGCTGGCGGGCCCAGCTGGGGGGGCTGGAGCAAATCCTGCACTTCTCCCTTGTCGTGGTGCTGATGAAGCCACGCCATGACCGGACTGGGGATCTCCGTTGAGGGGCAAAAAGTGTGGGATATTCGGGGGTGGGGGTGGGAGAGAGCAGGATGAGGCCTCCGGAGGAAGGGCAGCAGGCAAATTTAACAAACGAAATGCACAAATGATCTGTTGCCTGCAACTGACAGCAGAAGGGCGTGGGGGGGGGAGAGCGCCCAGGGCCGAATTTAGGCTTGATGAGGCCCTAAGCTCCTGAAGGTAATGGGGCCCTTTATGTATCCAGCTGTCCTTTGTCAACAACAAATTGTCACTGTTTTTTGTGTGTGTTAAATATATGCTATATGGACCTAATTATTATTATTTATTATTTATACCCCACCCATCTGGCTGGGTTTCCCCAGCCACTCTGGGCAGCTTCCAACAGAAATATTAGAATACACTAATTTCTTAAAGATTAAAAGCTTCCCTAAACATCTTCCCTAATAGGCATCTAAAGCCATTTGCACATAAGAAAATATGTATTTTATCAAAGTAATTGTTGAACTGAAATACAATTAAGAAGAAGTATATTCATAGTGAAATACAATTAAGAAGAGGTATATTTTTGGGAGCCCCCAAGAGAGTGGGGCCCTAAGCTATATCTTGTTTAGCTTATACGTAAATCCGGCAGATAGGGCACCAGGAGGGGAGCCGAGAGAGGCCTCCGCGTCCCTCCTCCTTCCGAGGGGAGGCCCGGTGCCGGGACGGAAAGGAGGGCTAGGTCGGGGGGCTCAGCTCAAGGGCAGGCGCCGCACAAAGGGAAGGAAAAAGGCGACACCGCCGAGGCGCCAGTAGCGGTTGGGGGGTTGGGGGGACGACGACGACGAGAGTGCGACCCCCCCTCCCCGAAGAAGGCCCTGCCCTCTCTCCTCACCAGGACCCTCTTGAAGAGGTTGCTCTCCTTGGGCGGCAGCGGAGCGGCAGGCATGGCGGGGCTTCGCCGGCAGCCCGCGATAGCCCGGGCGGGCGCGGCCGGCCCTCAGCTCCCTCGCCCCGGCCCGGCCCAGCGCCGCGCAGCCCGCCGACCCCTCTCCTCCCGCCCGACGCCGATCCCTCCGGAGCGCCCCTAGCGGCGGCGGCCGGGGGAGAGGAGAAGCGGCTTCCCTTCCCGCTGCCTCTCAGACCCGGAGGAGGAGGAGGAGGAGGCGCCGCCGCCGCGTGGGCCGTGGAGCCGGAGGCAGAGGGAGGAGGGGCTTCGCGGGAGGCCGCGGCTCTTGCCTGACGCCGGTGACACAGCCCGAGGGGGAGCGAAAGGCCTCAGGAGTGGCACGTGAGGGGCCCGGGGCCTATATAGGCGGGAGGCCAGGCAACCTTTCCGTTGAGGGAAAGAAAGCAGAGCTGAGGGATTTTTGTGGGCGGGGGGAGGGGGGAAGAGTCTCATTCTCTGTGTGTGTCTTCGCTGCCCAAAGACCCCGAAGACCTCCAGTCAGGTTCTAAAGAACGCGGCAAGGAAGAGGTTAACCGGAAGCGGCACTCTGGCCTTCTGGGACTTGTAGTCAGGTGGCTCTGGGAGCTTGGTGGTTTCGCGAAGACTTACTCGTCCCCCCTGCGGGGGGACGGGACGAAGGTGTACCTGCGCTTCCAGATCATTTGCGTCGCTTCTTTTTTAATTTATATATATACACACACACACACCACAAAACACACAATACAATAAACCATTATACACTACAATGTACTAAAATACAGACCTATATAATACCGACACCATAATACAAGACTATACATAAACATAGCTGTCAAGTTTTCCCTTTTCTCGCGGGGAAGCCTATTCAGCATAAGGGAATTCCCCTTAAAAAAAGGGAGAACTTGACAGCTATGTACATAAAGGTAAAGGGACCCCTGACCATTAGGTCCAGTCGTGACCGACTCTGGACTCATCTCATGTTATTGGCCAAGGGAGCTGGCATACAGCTTCCAGGTCATGTGGCCAGCATAACTAAACTGCTTCTGGCGAACCAGAGCAGCGCACGGAAACGCCGTTTACCTTTCCGCCGGAGCAGTACCTATTTATCTACTTGCACTGATGTGCTTTCGAACTGCTAGGTTGGCAGGAGCTGGGACTGAACAACGGGAGCTCACCCCGTTCCGGGGATTCGAACTGCCGACCTTCTGATCAGCAAGCCCTAGGCTCTGTGGTTTAACCCACAGCGCCACCCGCAACCTACTATACAATATTTACCTATATACCTACCCCACACGAACATAGCCACAGTGACTTGACTTCCAACCATTCGCACTGTACTGATTTACGTTTAATTGACCTAAACACTTTTTTTTGGGGGGGGGGAATCCCTTCACTCAGTTATTCTCCACTCTAATTTTGTTATCGTCTCTCCATTTCCCAGATTCATTCAAAATTTGTGTCATTTCTAATATTATGGATGTAATTTTCCCAAACAGCTCCTGCTTAAAATGGAAGGTGGGAGCCCTAGGCTGAGGGAAATAAAAGGTTCACTAAAATCAGTGAAACTTCCTCAAGTCAATGGGGAGTGGATCTGGCTTAGAATTCCTAAGCACCAATCCTATGCACAAGAAGATGCCCTATACAGTGGAACCTCGGTTTATGAACACCTCGGTTTATGAATTTTCGGTTTATGAACACCGTGGACCCATCTGGAACGGATTAATTCATTTTCCATTACTTTCAATGGGAAAGTTCGCTTCAGTTTATGAACGCTTGTTTATGAACAGACTTCCGGAACCAATTACACCCATGCTTCAGTTTATGAACGCTTCAGTTTAAGTACTCTGCGGACCTGTCTGGAACGGATTAATCCACTTTCCATTACTTTCAATGGGAAAGTTCGCTTCAGTTTATGAACGCTTCAGTTTAAGTACTCTGCGGACCGTCTGGAACGGATTAATCCACTTTCCATTACTTTCAATGGAAAAGTTCGCTTCAGTTTATGAACGCTTCAGTTTATGAACAGACTTCCGGAACCAATTGTGTTCATAAACCGAGGTACCACTGTATAGTGGGGGCCTGCATTTCTAGTCCCTTCCTGTGTGTACATTGTTGTTGTTTAGTCGTGTCCGACTCTTCGTGACCCCATGGACCATAGCACGCCAGGCACTCCTGTCTTCCACCGGCTCCCGCAGTTTGGTCAGACTCATGTTGTTAGCTTCGAGAACACTGTCCAACCATCTCATCCTCTGCCGTCCCCTTCTCCTTGTGCCCTCCATCTTTCCCAACATCAGGGCCTTTTCCAGGGAGTCTTCTCTTCTCATGAGGTGGCCAAAGTGTATACATACTATACAATTATTATTGTTGTTGTTGTTGTTATTGTTATTATTCACTTGTGACCTGCCAATTTGGCCAGCTTGGGCCAGGCGTTTTGCTAAGAGACTTCTAGTGTATTGGATGCTAGAATTCGTGTCAGTACCGATGGTCAGTGTCTATTATAATTAAACTTAAAATGAGACTGCCTTAAGGTTTCCAGAAGCAACTACCATGCTGAAAGTAGTTGGTGAAATTACTGACTGGGAAACTTTCATATTCCCTGAAATTACAGGATCATTCGGAACTGTAGGGAGCAGTATTGCTCAGCTGTTGAACTATGTTTGAATCTTAAATGTTTTGCTCAACAGTGTGAGATTACCATGCCTGTCAGAGCAGTTTCCTATGAGCTTATGTACCGTATGTACTGTACATAATTGGCCTCCACCGTCACTTACGGACTCATTGTTAAAACAGTGTTTATGGAAGACAATCTTACTCAGCTACGAGTGATTGCCAAAGAAGAAGGTTAATACATAACCTGTTGGACATTAGTGTATCTGTTGAACATTAGTGTACAGCGTTAACATGCCTAATAAAGAAGTTCACACAACAAAGTAATGAAGAGTGGTTTATTACGTGGAATGAAGATAGACGGGGTATACAGAGGCTGCTTCTGACAGCAAGGTTATTCATATATTCAGGCAGCAGATACAGTCATTTTTTTACCAATTATATTTTATTACGTTTCAACATTTCTAACCTATACAATCAAAACACAATGTTGTCTTTTCTGCTATTTTTGTCAACTTCCCACCCCTTTTCCCACAGAGTTGCTGCGTCCTTCCTCCCGCTAGCACTAGGTGGGGCAACCTACTGCAAATTAAAAATCTATACCAAGTGCCTTTTAGCAGGGGGAACTTCCTGACTCCACCCCTGATGGGAAAGGAAATCTCTGGCTAAGACACCAAAAATAATTGCGACAGAAAAGGCAACACATCTCTCTGACCAACATGGATTCTCAGAGAGGCTGCTTCTAGCTACTGCAAGCGGCCGCATGGCGGTTGTGTAGGGTTGCAGATAAGCCTTGCTTTTATTGTTATTTATTTATTTCATTTAAATAACGTATATACTGCAAGAGTCTCTGGTTTGCAAAGGTACAGTACAAAAAAGTTCTCATCAGAACTGCAAAACCAAACCTCTTAAGATGCCTGCCGGAATAACTAGCTCAATAGTTCAACCATTTCTCGTGTGCTCTTCTCTTATAGCATGCATGGATTGGCTTCATGCGGCGTAAATGCCTCTGTCATCTTCCAAGCTTTTGAGTCCTCATTTTTGTGTGCCCAGAGAAAGTTCTATGGCTTTGGCTAAAGTCATCCCAAGTGTCAATCTAATAGTCAACACCTTTAGGCATCCCTCTTCAGTTATCACCTTCTAAGTAGCAGCAAGTATTTTTGAAGTCCCTAATCGACACCCTGAGCTCTTGTTGGTGATTTGTTCCTAGGCAGTCAGCAGCACATAACATAAATAGGCTAATCCCCACTGATTTAAAGGAGACTTGCCCCTTAGCAAATGTGCATAGGATTCTAGCCCTGCAGTGCAATTGCATACATGCCCATTCTGTATTGAATGCCATTGGGCTGCATCCATTGTTGGGTCATTCCATATCAAGTGATCCAATTTTTTTTACCTCATGTCATCCATTTTTCTTAATATTTAGCACACTTGTTGAATGATCCAAACTAAGTTTAAATCTAAAATTTCAAATTTTTTATCTCGTCCTGTTTTTGAGTTGTGGCTTGAAATTTAAAAAAAGCCGACGACGATTTTGGCCTTGCTGAGCTACACAAAAACCTTAACAGCTCAGCCGAGAACGGAGATATTTCAAAACTAAAAATACCAATCTCTTCAGAACTTCATGGGCTTTAAAATGATATGCCACATGATAGACTTACTTTACATTTGAAAGTTAAGTTACAAAATTTAAAAAGTGGTTAAAAATTAACATGATTAAAAAATTTCAATAATTATATTAATTATTTAATATTTCTAGGAGCTACCTGCAAATTTTGATCTTGATATCTCAATGGCATCACTTTTAAAACAAAACAAAAAAATTTTGTATATACGTGTCTGCCTTACTGGGTTCCGTTTAGGATAAATGGGTCTTCTTAGAGTAAAATATAACAGAATAAAGAAGACTTCAAACTATAATATCAGTTACTTCGGGCATTTCTTTAGAAACTTACTCAGTTAAAAGGTATCTGAAAAGCTATTCGGGCTTCTTTTTTTAAAAAAAAAAAAGTGTGCCAAAGCATATGATAGAATTCCTGTTAGTGCTTCATTTCATGAACATTACAGTAAAAGGCTTTCTTTTCTGTCTTTCATCCCTGAGAGAAGGAAACTAGTGAAGTTCCCAAGGATAGGCTGCTTCCTCTGCAAAACACCAGAAAACCAGAGGTTTCCCCTATAGGCTCTGGCACTCCATGCCAAAAAACATCCACTACTCTCCTTTTTGAGGAGCGTTAAGCTTTTTGAGGAGAGTTAAAACTTAAGTTGTTTGGGAAGGGTGCCATTTAACGCTATGGCCCTGCTACTGTTCATATTATTATATTTTATATTTTTGTTCCTTGTCTTTCATTAAGGGTGGACTAAGTGATACTCGGAATAGACCAGGGGTCCCCAAATCAGCATGTTTTTACATGAGTAGAATGTGTCCTTTTACTGTATTTAAAATGCATCTCTGGGTTATTTGTAGGGCCTGCTTGGTGTTTTTACATGAGTAGAGTGTGTTCTTTTATTTTAATTGCATCTCTGGGTTATTTGTGGGGCATAGGAATTCGTTCATATTTTTTTCCAAAATACAGTCCGGCCCCCTACAAGGTCTGAGGGACAGTGGACCGGCCCCCTGCTGAAAAAGTTTGCTGACCCCTGGAATAGACCCACTGAAATCAATGAACTTAAATTCAATTTATTCCAGTGGGTCTGCTCCGAGAATGACAACCACCCTATATTTTTAATTTAGTCTTAACTGCCTGGATTTCTTAAAATTAGGAAAACAGGAAGGACAAATATAATAAGAAGTATAAAATAATTACCGGTACCTACGTTAAGGTTTCAACATCTTTTGGAAACCTAGTAAGGGGTATTTTCCTTAGAGAAAGTTAAGTTCCTTAGAGAAAGTTAAGTTGTAAAAGGTTGAGGTATAATAAGCTGGTAAAGAGTTACGGTATAGCACCTATAATTCAAGAATACTTTATAACGGAAAATGTCCCTGTTGCATCATTAATATTTGCATTGCTAGAAGTGCCCTGAGGGGTATTTAGAGGTCCCACTTAGCCAACATTTATTGAACATTAACTTCTCTTATTCGTCATAGCAGCAGCTATTGCTCAGAATCAGCAGCAAATGTGAGGAAGAGCTCAGAAGATAAATGGAATTAGAATTTTCCTGGAGCGGGGATAGTCTTCAAACTTGTCAAGGTACCAGCTGAAGGAGAAGAAGCAGAAGAAGTGAGGAGTACTATTTGGCTCAAATTGTATAAAACTAGAACATTTCCACCTTTCATATATCTGGAATGAGGCCCAGGCATGTTCTTAAATCTCCATGAATACAAATACATTTCTTAACTGCCTCGGTAAGAACAGGAAAAGCCAAATTTATGTTAGAACCCAAATTCACGTAGAACAGGTTACTTACAGAGTAAGCAACTTGATAACAATGCAATTATTATTTAATTATTACATTTCTGTATCACCGTATGTGGGTTTTAAAGTAGTTTACAAAGTTACCGCACCAAAATGAAAACAATATATTTGAGATTTGTTTTAGGACCCATTCTAGTTCTGATTGTAATGTTTTAAACTATTTTTAATGTTGTATTTTACATTGTTGTGACCCACCCTGGGACTCTTTGGTGAAGGGCAGGTAATCTAATATTTCTCTTTTTAAAAAATCACCAAAGCATAAAAGTGGCAGGCACCAACACAGTTAAAAGTTGGTTTAAAATACACAGATCTCGCTATCTGAACACAATGTGTTCTTGGGAAATAGTTTGTTAGGCAAGCATTCACATAACGAGTCCACAATTTCCATTGATTCCTAAGGGGAAATTTCTAATGCATTCCCAACCATTGACACTAAAAGGTCACAAAGCCCCGTAAAATCCCAGGGAAAACCCCTGAAACCTTGCAAAAGGCAAACAAGGAAGGGAAAACTGCTCATTTATTTGTCCAATCTCTTCCCTTCCCTCGCCTCCCTTCCCTCTCACCATGGCTGCTATGGATTAGTAAAACACAAAAAAGTAAGGCTTGTTTTAAGGCTGCTTATTTGTTTATAGTATTACATGCAGATTCAGCTATTTGGATATCTGAATCTGGTGTGGGTACTTATTAGTTTGGGTACTAATTCCTCTTGTATGGATAAGTTTGGATAAGTGAATTTTCGTACAATGAGTTTTTGGATAGCACGACCTGTGTATAATCAAGACAGTTAAAATGCCTAGTTTTTTGTTTGCTTTTTAAAGTCTCTGCCTGACACTTAAAAAATAGTGAAGTTGGTTCCAAGTTCATTCTTACAACTGGGCCACCACAGCCACAAATCAGTAGCATGGATTTATCAATAATAATCCAGATTTGTGTCCAGATTAAGTTTACTTTGTTATCGGTTGGGTTACTGAGTTAGCGGACTGTGGGAATGTAACTTATCTTGAGTTCAGGAAAACAAAGTTCCACATAATACAGTGGTACCTCAACTTACAAACAACTCGACAACCAAATTTTCGACTTACGAATGGGGCAAATGGCCGCACGCTTACAAATTTCTCGACATCCGAACGGAAACCGCGGCAGTTTTAGATAGGGTTTTTTTCGACTTACGGATTTTTCCGTTTCCAATGCATTCCTATGGGAAACCGCGTTTCCAATGGTGCTTTTCGACTTACGAATTTTTCGACCTACAAAGGTGCCTTTGGAACGGATTAAATTCGTAAATTGAGGCACCACTGTATTTAGGTTATCAAACTGGTTAAATTCAAGCTGGATGATAATACAATCAGGAGGATTTAGAGCTGGTTGGGAAATCATGCTCAAAGCGTACTCACAATGCTTCCTCATCAAACCTGAGGCAAGTTTCAAATGGGGTGCTGCAAGATTCAACCTGGGCCCAATACTTCAACATTTTTATCAATGACTTAGACATGGTACTGTCCAGATGTTTTGGACTACAGTTCCCATAAGCCCCAGTCAGCATGGCTGTGCTGATGGGAATTTTAATGCAAAACATCTGGAGGGTACCAGACGGAGGGAAAGGTGAATAACTGAAGGGCCTGATCATGATAATTTAAACCAGCTCAATATTTAGCTTCCCTGTCACTTTCCTTAGCAAATACAGATAATAAACGTAAGTTCTATGTCAGGAATCCCCAAATTGCGGCCCTCCAGATGTTTTGGCCTGCAACTCCCATGATCCCTAGCTAACAGGACCAGTGCTCAGGGATGATGGGAATTGTAGTCCAAAACATCTGGAGGACCGAAGTTTGGGGATGCCTGTTCTATGTCCATACAAAGGGGGGGGAGCCTTAAGTATGGTTTATCACAGAATAACAAATATGTATGTATTAAAAACTCCCACATGAAAATTCAAGAGAAATCAGATATTCTGAAAACTTACTGGTGATGCATATATGCCCTTCTTCCTAATATCAAGAATGTACAAACAGCAAAAGCAGTGCTTTCCAAGGTACAGGAGGCAAGAGCAAATCCACACCATTCAAGAATCTCTCCAAAGTAATTGGCTCCAGACACATATTCAAACATTCCTCCTGTAGAACAAAATGTAGTAGCAATTAATGCTCTGATAGTTTTAAGTCATTGTAAATCCGAATGTATTGGTAGTTATCCAGTTGCAAAACAACTTTTAGCTACTTTTAGCAATATTGATGTTACATTAAGTCAGGCATCCCCAAACTGCGGCCCTCCAGATGTTTTGGCCTACAACTCCCATGATCCCTAGCTAGCAGGACCAGTGGTCAGGGAAGATGGGAATTGTAGTCCAATACATCTGGAGGGCCGAAGTTTGGGGATGCCTGCATTAAGTCATGGTTTCCGGCCATGTCCCTATCGCTTCCATTGACAAGAGAAGCAACTTAGACTCTTGACAGAGGGGAGCTGTTTTCTCAGAACAAGATTTTAGGAAGAAAGAAAGAACTAAATCTTTGTTGTTGTTGCTCCAAGACATGAGAAGTCAGATCCTCAATGAGGATTTGAGGTTCCTCTTACTGGTGCTCACCAAAAAATATCTGCAACTCTGGTCTACTAGCATCTAGTACTGGGAGAAAAGGATGGTCCCCATCAAAATGCAATCGTCTTTGCATTTTGAAACAACATTGAACTTGACTATGATCCTATGCCTTTAAATTGTCTTAACACATTTCAGTACGCATAGATGTAATACTGTCTCTTTAATTTTGTTACAACCTCATTTCCTCTTTCATTTAAATGCTGCAAACAATTTGAGCTAGCAAGGCAAACATACTTGGTACACTTTGACCTGTGAATCTTTGGTAAGCTACCTCTGTTTATTATAAGCAATATAACTTTGTCTTTAGAAAATTACATGTATTCCTGAAATAAGGATTATTATTTTAAGATGGTTTATCATTTAAAGCAGAGACAAGCTATTTTTGTACATTAGAAGCAATTTACTGTAACTCTTTATTTAGAAAACAGAATGTAAGTTTGATGTAAGGTTAGTTACTCACATATATACCTGTTATGTTCATTTAAACATAGTCTCTGTCTTTTACATATGATAAATCTTTATGTTTAGAGATCTGAATGTATTTTTATTATAAGGAGAATTATTCTAAGATTTATTTCAAATTTCTCAATATTCCAGCTGACGAAGAATAGTCGAAACAGGGCCTTGTCCTGATTTTTACTGGAATTTACCTTTATTTGCCTTCAATATTGGGATTGATTCCTATTTAAACTCCGCATCACATCAATAAAACCTTGTGAAGATTTATTTGAAACCCATCTTCTTCTGGCCTGAGTTCTTGCAATTTATCGTTTATTTCTGGACAGATTTGACTCAGACATGGTTGTCTCCGTTTCTTGGCTGCTGCTTTTGTCAGAGACGGTAGCTTGAGACCAAGCTGGAGGTGCAGCTAAACACACGGTGGTTCCTTGGTTTCCGTTACAAAAAGAAAGCATGATGATCCAGATAGAGACACTGGCGGCATGGGGGGGATAGGGAGGGATGTTTGGGTCTGTTGGGACATTAGGGCCATGGGCCACACAGCACTCTTACAAATTGGTTCAACTATGCGCTAGGCCAGGGGTCAGCAAACTTTTTCAACAGGGGGCTGGCCTACTGTTCCTCAAACCTTGTGCGGGGGCGGACTATTTTTTGGGGGGGGGGGAAATGAACAAATTCCTATGCCCCACAAATAACCCAGAGATACATTTTAAATAAAAGGACACATTCTACTCATGTAAAAACACCAGGCAGGCCCCACAAATAACCCAGAGATGCATTTTAAATAAAAGCACACATTCTACTCATGTAAAAACACCATGCAGGCCCCACAAATAACCATGCATTTTAAATAAAAGGACACCAGGCAGGCCCCACAAATAACCCAGAGATGCATTTTAAATAAAAGGGCACATTTTACTCATGTAAAAACACGCTGATTCCCGGACTGTCCACGGGCCGAACTGAGAAGGCGATTGGGCCGCATCCGGCCCCCAGGCCTTAGTTTGCCTACCCATGTACTACTAGGCCTTAGATTTGAACCTGTGATCCCCTGCACATGAAACCTGAGCTGTTCTCCCCCCCCCCCGACATGGGTTCCTTCTGAAGCACATGTGAGCTCAGTGCTTATAGTTGGGTCTTGAGGGAGCTGGGCAAAAGCAAAATGCCCCGTGGTGTCTCTGTTTCCCTGTGTACTGCTGTGGCTGAGCGGGTTCAAATATCTCCTTTTTTTTTTTTTTTTTTTTTGCTTGGTCAGGCGTGAAAAACAGGAGGGGAGGCCATATTCCACTTCCCCATAATGGGGACCGAACTCACATCTCCAGCTCTGTTTGGTAAGCTGATAAAAGAGTACTGCTGTCAGTGTGTGGCTTGGATTTGTCTTTTGAGGGTGGGTGTGCAATTTCTCAGGGGGTGGGGTGGGGAAAATAAACCCTCTTGAAACCTTTCTGGATTTTTATTTATTATTTTGTATTTTACTATGCCTGTAAATTCCTCTGGAGGCCCTCCTCAGTGAAAAACAACCTATACAATTTAATTCAAAGGAATTATATTTTTAGCAGTAAATCCCAGAATGAAGACATGTACTGAGTTGCAGGCTTGTTTGGACAAAGGAGCCCCAAAACCAAGTGTACTTGCATCATGCACTTGGCAAAGAAATGGGAAGCTCAGGAATTCACGACTGTGAACCACAGTACTGGGAAATGTGTGCCTGTCTCCATCATAGAATCATAGAGTTGGAAGAGACCACAAGGGCCATCCAGTCCAACCCCCTGCCAAGCAGGAAACATCATCAAAGCATTCTTGACATATGGCTGTCAAGCCTCTGCTTAAAGACCTCCAAAGAAGGAGACTCCACCACACTCCTTGGTAGCAAAATCCACTGCCGAACAGCTCTTACTGTCAGGAAGTTCAGCATCAAATGCATGCTGTACCGAAAACGTTGCGTTTTAGCTAAGGCACGTTCCCCGCAGGGGCACAGCTTGAAACTGGCTCTCCATGTTTCTCAAGAGCCTAGGAGGGAAAGGCTTCTGTTTCCTTTGCATATAAACCTACAGGGTCTTTACCTTGTGAGGGGCATCTGGGGGAGAAAAGTAAGGTGACATTGCTGCTGGCTGATTGGTGCTTTCCAAGCACACAGCTGCAGATCACATGGAGCAGATCACAGACAATGTCGCCATTGATAAGGAGCTGCACGGTTGCTAAGCACTGCAATGGCAAGACTGGTTGCTATTTCTGCATTTGCATTTCATTAAATGCTGTTGAATTTCTGCTGAGTGAGGATGGCGGTGGGGGACACAGACTTGGCTTGGACTTTCGCATGCAGCAGAGGTAGTAACCACCTTGTCAAGACTGTAGGACTGGGTTACCTTCCAACCAGTTCCATATACTTAACTCTCATGGAAATTAAATGGGATTTGAGCACACAAAACTAGGAGAAGTGATGCAGCCGCAGAGCTTTTACTGTCAATAAAGCTGATCTCTCAGCAATAGCTAAAGAGATTTTCAAAAAGGAATAATCTGTTTTATTGTGTTCTGGCTGGGGGAACCCGGCCAGATGGGCGGGGTATAAATAATAAATTATTATTATTATTATTATTTTAAAAAAACACCCGCTTTATGAGTGCAGGAATTTAGAGAGAATATAAGAAAAAACACTTTTACTCCTATTGAATCCACTTCTGTGACTAGCAACTTGCCACCCAAGTTGGGTCTCTGGGACCCTTACTGTTAGAATGCTTCAATATAAAATAATGTAAGTTTCAATGACACATTTGCAGCATGGGATTTCTATGACACATTACTCACCTCTTGGTATTTTATAGCCCGTTTCCCCAGGTTTTCTGAGATTCCTCAAAATATTATCAGACTGCACATTAATCAGCAGGCCACTTAGCCACCCTGAAAAACCTAAAAAAATATATTAGAATGCTGGTTTAGAAACACAACCTTAAAAAAAACAGAAAGTTATGAGAATGCACCAAAGTACGTCTGTCTCCGATCTGCTTGCTTCATGATGTTCTGTACAAGGTCGTTTGCACGGCCACAAAATTACCTATATGTTCTGATCAGTAGTAGGCACAATTTCTCCTGTATTAAAGTTAGTGGCACATTTTACTCTCACATTTACAAAAAACACATATCTTCCTACATTAGGCCTGAGAACAACAAACAGGCATCCTCTCTGTAAATATGGGGATAAGAGCAGTTTTCCTTCCATTGGGCTACTTTTCAAATTAGAAAATGGGATGCACTCAGCTGCATTACTCCAGGTGGTGTCATCTCGACCCAAAGGAAAGAAAAAGAAGCCTAACAGCTTCCACTTTAGCGCAGTAAAATAGCTCCTATGAAGCATTCAGAGTTGTAAAGGCTCAACTGGAACCATCGCCAACGGCTACACTTGAAAGTCTGTAACGTATTTAGTATGTACCTAAGCTTACTCACCTAGAATGAAGCGCAGTGTCGTTGGCCAGTCTGAAGAGAATTCTGCATAGTTACTCAAACTCCGGCCCTGCAAGTATCCATTATACATGCAGAAGACAAAAGCTAGCAAAAATGTAATGGCGGGTGTTGGCTTTCCTCCACGAATTAAGAAAGGAAAGATGAATGCCCTGGAATAAATGCAAAATTAAGGGTTTTAGTTAGTTTTGAATGTTACAGAAATGCAACACACACACAAAACTAAGCTCCAAGCTTATTGAAAACAGAATCCCTTTTAAGCAACTCGTGCAGTATTGCATAAAGTACATTTTAAGTCATAGGTAGGCAAACTAAGGCCCAGGGGCCAGATCCGGCCCAATCGCCTTCTAAATCTGGCCCGCGGACGGTCCGGGAATCAGCGTGTTTTTACATGAGTAGAATGTGCCCTTTTATTACAAATGCATCTCTGGGTTATTTGTGGGGCCTGCCTGGTGTTTTTACATGAGTAGAATGTGTCCTTTTATTTAAAATGCATCTCTGGGTTATTTGTGGGGCATATATATTTTTTCAAAATACAGTCCAGCCACCCACAGGGTCTGAGGGGCAGCCCCCTGCTGAAAAAGTTTGCTGACCCCTGTTTTAAGTGCTCAAAGCACCTCATGCACATTATTTAAATAACCTAAGCGTACATTATTTAAACCTAACCTAAGCGGACCCAGGTGGCGCTGTGGTTAAACCACTGAGCCTAGGGCTTGCTGATCAGAAGGTCGGCGGTTCGAATCCCTGTGACGGGGTGAGCTCCCGTTGCTCGGTCCCAGCTCCTGCCAACCTAGCAGTTCAAAAGCATGTCAAAATGCAAGTAGATAAATAGGAACCGCTACAGCGGGAAGGTAAACGGCGTTTCCATGTGCTGCTCTGGTTTGCCAGAAGCGGCTTTGTCATGCTGGCCACATGACCTGGAAGCTGTACGCCGGCTCCTTCGGCCAATAATGCGAGATGAGCGCGCAACCCCAGAGTCGGTCACGACTGGACCTAATGGTCAGGGGTCCCTTTAAGCATCTTGCAGGAAGGTGGGGCAGGGAAGGGTGACACCCGTGACTTGTTGAGAGGCAAGGCAAGGGAGGAGGGAGGAGCCTATACATAATTGTTTCCTGAGTGACTTCACTCATTTGATATTAATAGTCTAGTAGTTCATGCACCAGATGATTCCTAGAGTGCAACTAAAGGGTGTCCAGAAATCCAGTACAGAAATAGGCAAGCTTTCCCCCTCTCACTATTTGCAGAGCCAGGATCTAATATCATTCAAGAGCGTTAGGCGGAGCCCTCATCTCAGCCGGCCCAGGCATCTCTAGCAGGCTCCCTTGGGTGTCGCTTCTGCAATGGAGAGCATTCATCAGACTGAAATGACTGGCAACAGTAGGTCGGGAAGCAAAGCTTCTTTGTTTACAGTGAAACAGGAGGCAGATCTGTTTTATATATTAGATGTATATTATGTCTTCATCTCCAAGGCACCTGGCCAGTCTACTTCCAGGGAAGAAGGAGGAGGGGGGGGTTATTTATTTGTTTGTTTATTACTATTACTACTACTACTACTACTACGAATATTATACCCCGCCCATCTGGCTGGGTTTCCCCAGCCACTCTGGGCGGCTCCCAAAAGAATATTAAAAATATGATAAAACATCAAACGTTAAAAACTTTCCTAAACAGGAAATCCTCAGAATCTACCTACTGGGTCGACAACCCTCCATAGACAAGTCAGTGTCAGAGGGAGGATTTAATCCTGCGATAGCAGAGGTGAGACTCAGTGAGGCAGTAGAATTCCAGGCCCTGTGCCAGTTGGTCTTTCATTTATTCATCTTTTTTTTTTATTTGCGAATTTAATAGAGGAAGAGAAAGGAAAGAGAACAAAATAATAAAGACAATTAAAAGTAGTATATAAATAATACTAAACAGGAAAAAAGCCACAATCTGAGTACAGTACAATAAATCATCAGTATATCTTAAGTCAAATATGTAAGTTAAGATAAACTCTCCAAATGCCCAGATAGGTATCCACACAAAAATCTAAGTCTGTGTGAAATACTTTCAATTGCCACCATGGAATTTACCCATCCAAGTTTGAAGTATGAGTCTCTTACCTATCATAAGGGCTCACAAAACCCACTTTTGTTGTCCTGCTGTTAATCCCATCCTACAAGAATATATTCTAGAAGTACACAAACATTTTCCAATAGCAGTGATTTTGCCAATACAAAACCGATTCCAATGCGGATAAAAACCTCAGACCAGAAACAGTACATCACTGGACAAGCTCGCATCATGTACCTCAACCAAGGCATTACATCGCCAATGTTTATCTCTATTAGACAGTGATTTCCTATGCAAGTGTTGTGGAGTCCAATATACTCAATTAATAATTGCTGGATTGGTGGCTATTTCAATTCTACGGTAATATTCTGTGTATATTCTAAAGCAATTTTTCATTCTTTAGGCTGCATATTACATTCTAATTACCTATTCCAGGCACCTCTGAGTTCTTGAAATTGTACCTTACGAAGTTCCATTAAACATTCATAAACAAACCAACAAACAAACAAACAGTCATAAACAAACAAACAAACATTCATAAAATTATTGGAGGATCCAATAATTTCCTCCAACATCTTAGGAGATACTGAATCTCTCAAAGCAGATGGGCTATATATAGAGACTCCAGCAAAGGCTGTAATTGAAGATACTACCATTTCATACTTGCTAGTAATCTATACAGTATTTAAATTGTAAGATAGCAAATGACACACACACACACACACACCGCATTCAACCCATTTCTTCCGCAAAAAAGGCTGCCTATCTTCAAATCCCATAAAGTTAATTTAGTACGAGCACATGGGTCAAACTGCAACTTACAAGCCTGTGTACCCTGTATCTTCCTAGCTGCTAAAATTAAATGCGTTTTAAACGACCCGACGGTTAAGTCCAGTTGCAAACGACTCTGGGGTTGCGGTGCTCATCTCGCTTAACTGGCCAAGGGAGTTTGTCCGCAGACAGTTTCTCCGGGTCATGTGGCCAGCATGACTAAGCCGCTTCTGGCGAACCAGAGCAGTGCACGGAAACGCCAAGTAAAAAGCCACCTTTGGTTCAGAAATGGACCTGAGGGGAATGTCCATCACCCAAACAAGCTGACCCTGTGGATTTGCGGTTTTGCTTATGGACGCAGCTACATTTGCTTTTTACAGCCCCCCCCCCCACCCGGAGGGCTCGCAGCCCTTGGCGGAAGGAGGAAATTTCCAGTCTTTCAGAGGGTTTCTTTACCCCCAAAATAACAGCAAGCTGCAAAAACTCGAAAAGCAAAAGAAAGCCTCTTTTGGTTCGAGTGGCCTCCCTTTTCAGCCTCACCAAGCAGCAGCCGTCTTTATTTACTTATTTTTGTCCTGCTTTTCAGTATCTCCCAAAGAAACTCACTTCAAGCCATCTTCCATCATCTGTGCACGAGGCAGCGGCAGGTGAGGCCGGGCTGCCGTAGGGTACTGTGAGTGCCTCCCTGCTCTGGTATGGATCAGAACAAAGCGGGGCGCAAGCGAGAGGGTGCGTGCGGGTGTGAGCGCTGCCCTTGCCCCTGTGATGCGCTGCATGCTTGTTGGCAACTGCCTGCAATGGGGAAGCCCCCTAGGCTCATGGAAGCTTCTGTTGTTTTGAAACTCTGGTTTTTCCTGGCTTCTGAAAACTCTTGGGAGCCTCCACAGTTGGTTAAAGCGTGGTGCTGATAACCGCAGTCTGATCCCCGTATGGGACGGCTGCATTCCCAAGGTCTTATGGAAGCAGAACCCTCCTCTGAAGATGTTGTGCAAGTGACACATATTTCAGCATTTCCTTAATCTTAGTCTGTTTTAGACAAAACAGCAGACTTAATACGCACCTGAAGAAGTAGTCTGCAGCCCTTATACTACGATAGCAAAAGGGGGGGGGGTTGTGCCCCTAGCCCACTTCTTGTTTCTCCTTTTATTATTTATTTTAAAGAAAAATGAAATACGGTAAATAAACCATGAGAAAGTAACCACTTGGCAATAGTGACAAGCGAGATTATGGTTTGTTTCCTCCCCAATGTGGGGAGGAATCGATCATGCACAGAACATTTCAACCACCAATCATTGAATGCAGAGGCATTTCATTAAACATGCATGTGCAAAGGACTCAGGTGCCCCTACGGTATATTGTGTAGCCCTTAAAAGGCATCTGCTTGCAAAGCAGTCATGCACAGAGCATTATTTACCTCTTGGAAATCATTGTACGTATTGTGTGCTACTCCTGATAGACCAGGGTTTAACCTTAATCTGAGTATGCATTCATGCAGATTGTTCTTAATGTACTCTTAGCTTAATCCTATGCATTCCACTAACAGGGTTGGATCCAGATCAGTGTAGTTAAAACCAATGGGCAAGTTACTCATGGTTTATCTTGTTGCACTGATTTCAACCAGAATTTAGATCTACTCTATAGTAGTTATAGATTAGATATAGATCATGGGTGTAGTGTGGATTTTATCTGGATCCACTTGTGTATATAATGTTCTGACTAAATGACGGAGTGCGGTACAATTGCATCATGTAGCAGCTGAAAGCTGGCTGGTTGAAATCCTGCAAATTAGTTGCATGCAAGGCAGAAAACCTTAAAGTCTTGCTTACTATGCTCGGGGAGGCTCTTGCAAGATCTCACAGGAGCTCAGACAGTCCCACAAGATCTTTTAGGGAAACAGATCTTTTAGGGATCTGCTTAGGGAAGCTTTTAATGTTTAATAAATTATTGTATTTTAATATTTCTGTTGGAAGCTGCCCAGAGTGGCTGGGGAAACCCAGCCAGATGGGCAGGGTATAACTAATAAATAAATAAACCAATATTATTATTATTATTATTATTATTATCATCATCTTACGGGAACCTCCCAGAGCCTGTCCAATAGCATCCCAGAGTCAGGTAAGCAAGGTGTGAAGAGCTTGCAAGCACTCTGGCTTCCTTGGAGCCAGGTAAAGATTGGCTCCAGAAAGATTGCTCATGTAAGAGCAATTCCAAGGTTTGACTATACTGTATGCAACTCTGCATATATGTGTCCTCCCTGGTACGTACTCCCCCCCTCCCCCCAAAAAACACACCCTACATCATATTTGTGGTAAATTCACTGGAAAGGGGAACAGGGGTTCTGTGATGTGTCTGTGTACAAGCATGATAGGAACTAGGAAAATAATCCATTCTAGATAAACACTGCTAAGCTCCAACCATTCCGACTGACTGAAAGTCAACCTACTTTCCTGATCCTACCTTGGAGAGTTTCGGTTTGTGCTGAATTGGTGCCTGGGATCATTAATGGACTGGTTGTAATCAATAAACTCAAACTCAACCCTGACAAGAGTGGATGTGAGTGCTTTCTCACCCCTGGGAAATTAAGTTCACCCTGTCTGGCCAAAACTGCACCTCCCCATCAGGTTCAGTCTGTGGGTACTTACAATACAGTGGTACCTTGGTTCTCAAACGCCTCGGTACTCAAACAACTTGGAACCCAAACACTGCAAACACAGAAGTAAGTGTTCCCTTTTGCAAACATTTTTCGGAAGTTGAACGTGCTCGGTTTTGAGTGCTACGCTTCCAATTTGAGTGCCATTTTATGGATCAATGGTCTCATTTGATAGTAAAAGTCATGTTAAATTGCTGTTTTAGGGGTTGTTTTTTAAAGTCTGGAATGGGTTAATCCATTTTGCATTACTTTCGATTGGGAAAGCACGCCTGGGTTTTGGAACACTTTGGTTTTGGAACGGACTTGAGAAACGGATGAACCAAGGTATCACTGTATCTGGATTTGTTAACTGGAGACTTAATTGGTTTCAGTGACGCAGAATGCCAGGTGTGACCGCCCTTGAAAAAGAATAGCCTGTCCTGCCCTGGTAACATCCAGGTGAGATTATTGCAATGCATTGTGTATGGGGCAATCTCTGAAGACTGTTCAGAAACTTCAATTACTTCAAACTACTGCGGTGAATAATAACTACGGTTCCCCTTTCATGACCACTCAAATCAGCTGCCACTTCACTCTAATGATAGGATTGGCGCTGGAGAAGACAGCAAAAAAAGGTATGAAGACCCTCAGCCTTATTTATGCAAAAGGAAGTTTCAACATCTGCTTCCCAGAATGCATTGCTATCTAATTACAGTGGTACCTCGACTTACGAAGATGATCCGTTCTGCGGCCGTCTTCGTAAGTTGCAGATGCAGAACGCGCACGCACGGCGAAAAGACTTCCAGGGTTGTCGACTTCGGAAGTCGAAACCTTCAGAAGTCGAATCGTTCGGTTGTTGAGGTACCACCGTATCTGAAAAGGTGTAATGGGCTTCAGCCCAATTTCTCTGTTTGTTATAATAGATTTCGCTGCATGCGCTGCTGCATACGTATTCTTATACGGTATTTGCAGTTTGCTACCTTTACTGCCAACCTAGCAGTTTGAAAGCACACCAGTGCAAGTAGATAAATAGGAACCACTCCGGTGGGAAGGTAAACAGTGCTTCTGTGTCCTGCTCTGGTTCGCCAGAAGCGGCTTGGTCATGCTGGCTACTGGGTTTCTCCTTTAAGCTGGCCCCAATTCACAATGCTTACCTTACAAATTGGGTCACATATTAGGGGAAAGGGCAGGGAAAGGCATACCAAAGTTGGACGTTTGGCTTCCAAAAATAGTTCGCAAACCGGAAGAGTCACTTCCGGGTTTGGAGCATTCGGGAGCCAAAATGTTCGGGAACGGAGCTGTTCGAAAACCAAGGTACGACTATAGTAGGAATTTTGGGGCAGACAGAATGAAATGCATTTTTACACACAAGTGGTATAAACTATGGAATTTGCATCCCTAGGATGTGGAGGCTTTGAAATGGGCTATACAATTTAATAGAAGAAGCTACCAGTGGCTACTGGTCACAATGATCAAATCAGGGGTCAGCAAACTTTTTCAGCAGGGGGTCATTCTACTCATGTAAAAACATGCTGATTCCCGGACCGTCTGCGGGCCGGACTGAGAAGGCGATTGGGCCAGATCTGTCCCCCGGGCCTTAGTCTGCCTACCAGCTTCCAGTTTATCTGCGAAGGGAAATGGCGGTGCAGAGCGGGTCATCCGACTAGGAGACAACCGCTACCGGGATTTTCAAGCGACAGGGGAGAGTGTCAGGGTTAGACCCCCCCCCCCAAAAAAAAAAACTTAAAGAATCGGAAAGCAAAGAAATAACAGAGATGGTAGGGATAGAAGCATATAAAAAAGTAAAGTACCTTATTTTTTGCTCCATAAGACACACTTTTTCCCTCCTAAAAAGGGAGGGGGAAATGCCTGTGCGTCTTATGGAGCGAATGTGTGGTCCCTGGAGCCAAATTGCCCAGAGGCGAAAAGCAGATCATGCTTTTTTTTTTTTAGAAAGAGGAAGGGGATGTTGAAAGGAAGCAGCTGATCGGCAAGCAATTGGGAGGTAAAGACAGCAAACTTGCAAGGATTTATCCCGGTAGGGGACGCTGCCTTCCCGGCTCCGGGAGCTGCTGCAGCCGCTTCCTTGCCCTCTTCTTGGCGGCAGCGGCGGTCCCTCCCCTCCTCCTCCTCCTGCAGAGGGCTGGTAGGGGCAAGCGTGGCAGGGGTGAGGGAAGCAGCCCCTCTCCCGCCGAGACTGCCCAAGAGGGTAGGGGGCCGAGAGGGCTGGCTCGCGCGCATGACCCTGCCTGCCTGCCTCCGAAGCGGCAAAGTCCAGCTTCAGAAAGAGATGTTCCTGAAGGCTGCAGCAGGGGAAGAAAATGGTTAAATCTACCCTCTATGCTCAGGTGGGAGAATTTAAATTTGCAAAGTGGTGTTGGTGGGGGGAGGATGTGGGCCTGAAGTTATTTTGGGAATGGGGTGCGGGTCAGGAACTCAATGTAAATGACAAATGAAATGAAGCACTTTAATAATGATAGGGTTGGGTTTTTTTTGAGATGAATAAAAATGTCCAGATATCGTCCTGTAAAGCATGAGTAATCTAGACGGTGGCTGCGATCAGTTTTTAAGCCTATGTCTTCTGAATAAACCCCTTGTTCTCATTCTCCCTGCTTGTCCCTTCTTGTATTGCATCTGTTTCAACACAGCACCGAACTTGGCTGGGACAATTACGATGGGAACACAGACTGCTGATGTGATTCTATCACTCGTTTGGATAATTTGGTACACTTAGACGGAGGAGCGTCTCTCTGGACCTCTCCAACAATCTGGTTTACAGTTGTTAGTGACTCAGCGCCAACCTTTTAAATGAAGAAAGAGAGAGTTTTTTTCCTGCAGGTAACAGCCAAAGATGAGCCAGGTGTTGCTGAAACACAGTGTGCCTCAACCTTCCAGCATAACGCAGAAAACAGGCATGCAGATTGTTCTTTCTGCTGGTGTTCCTTGTGAATGACCCTTATTTATTTATTTTATAAACCATTGAGGGATTTCCCTTCTCTTTCCTCTCCCGCCCACCTCACTGGGACCAATGAATAGCAGTGTCCTTTCTTTAACAAGACATCCTACAGGTAATCTGCATCTGAGTGCATAGCATTTTGTCATTGGAAGCAGTTTTGCCACAATCCATCAAGTCTGACGCACCATTTAAAGATCTGGGTCAAAAATGAAATTGTGTTTTTCCCCGCTCTAAGGCTCTGCTTTATCCAAATTTGCACCACCTGTGGGTTAAACCACATGCACACGAAAGCTCATACCAAAATAAAAACTTAGTTGGTCTTTAAGGTGCTACTGAAGGAATTTTTTATTTTATTTTTAATTTTGCTTCGACTCACACCAACACGGCTACCTACCTGTAACTAAATTCCAAAAGGAAGTGATAGAAGAAAATTCTAAACTAAAAAAAAAAGCATATAATATCCTTTTGGAGTGGGAAACCAAAGATGAAGAAGTAAAATCGGTAATGATTAAATGGACACAGGATGTAGGCCATAACATACAATTTAAGGATTGGATAAAACTGTGGAAAGAATGACCCCCCACCCCACCCCACCCCGACAGCCATGCTCACCTGTAAGCGTAGTGGATGAGGAACAGCGCCAGGAGGAAGCGGTTGGGCCAGAAGCTGAGGCGGGCGCCATCGCTCCCCAAGACGAGTCCCAGGGGCACCAGGAAGGCGGGTGCCTCTTGCAGCGCCCAGGCCACCTTGGCCGGGATGGGCGGCCCGAAGGTGGACGACGCGTAGCGCCCGTACGGGATCTTCAGGTAGCGCGACGCCAGCATCGCCAGCGCCATGCTCGCCACCATCCCGTAGCTCATCCCCTCCAGCAGCCGCTGCTCCTGCGGGCCGGAGACGCGCCGCCAAAAGTCCCCCGAGCACCGCAGCGCCCACGCCAGCGCACTCATGGCCCCCGACGACGCCAGCTTGCTCCCAGCGCGGCTCAGCTCTGCGCGCCCGGGCGCCGGCGGGGAAATACTTAAGGGGGAGCCGGGCCCGCCCCCGTCGTCCACCTCCCCGCCGAGCGGCCAACCCCGCGGGAAGGTGTCAGGACTGGGGCTCCGGGCGTGGCCATCCCCGCCCAGGACGCCGCCGCCGATGCCGCCGCACCCGCCGAGGGCACCGAGCGAGCGAGTGGCCGAGCGGGCGCGCGGCGTCATAAGGGCGTGCGCGAGGCCGGAGCGCGTCGCAATGGAAGGGGCTGGCGCGGCGCGGCGCGCGCTTCACCCAACAAAGGGAGCGCGCCGTCCCGGGTCCGCGGAGCATGCATAGAATATTCAACATTAGCCCGGGGTCTTTCTCTTTTTGGTAAAGGTGCGCTAGTTGGCTCCCATTCTTATTGCCGTGATGACTTTGGGAGAAAGCCGCCCTTCCTTGCCTGGGTTTGCTTAGCCCAGCGAGGAGAGCTTGCCGTCCTGGCGCCACTGAGCATGTACAGAACACATCAGTAGGCTAGTATTGAGTATTTAGAATCATAGAGTCATAGAGTTGGAAGAGACCACAAGGGCCATCCAGTCCAACCCCCTGCCGAGCAGGAAACACCATCAAAGCATGCTTGACATATGCCTGTCAAGCCTCTGCTTAAAGACCTCCAAAGAAGGAGACTCCACCACACTCATTGGTAGCAAATTCCACTGCCGAACAGCTCTTACTGTCAGGAAGTTCTTCCTAATGTTTAGGTGGAATCTTCTTTCTTGTAGTTTGAATCCATTGCTCTGTGTCCGCTTCTCTGGAGCAGCAGAAAACAATATTTCTCCCTCCTCTATATGACATCCTTTTATATATTTGAACATGGCTATCATATCACCCCTTACCCTTCTCTTCTCCAGGCTAAACATACCCAGCTCCCTAAGCCGTTCCTCATAAGGCATCGTTTACAGGCCTTTGACCATTTTGGTTGCCCTCTTCTGGACACGTTCTTCTGGACATTTATCAAGATTTGAGGTTATTACCCCTTGTCGCGGTCACTCTGACCTGCACATCACCCCCGGACGTTTCACGGTCTATTGATGATGTGCCAACGACAAAATAAATACCTTCAGACACTCACAACCTCAGACCAGGATAAGGTAAAATAAAACAAGATGATTTATTGTGTTCATAAGCTTAATGGTCGCAGTACAAATCTTAGATGTTCCAAATTACAGGTGGTTCCTATACCGGCCTATTACCTCTAAATATAAATTACCGGCCTATTACCGCTAAAGTCAACTAAATAAATATTTGTAAATAATCACACAGCTCTGTATCCTGTCTGCCTATAATCACTATCTATTATCCACCTCAATATTAAACCAGCTCTCTCTATGCGAATAACCAACCAACTCCTAACTTAACACCAACTCAACAACCCCTCTGACTCCAGGGGTGGGGGTTTTATACTCTCCCAGAGCCCTCCCCCCTGGGTTCTCAGAGTTCTACTAAGATTAACCCTCTACAACCTGGCTAACTTTTAAGCTGGCTAGGTTAAAGGGTGCACCCTCCCAAAAATTGGGAAGAGAATTGTGATTATGGGGCTGTAATTGCTGTTGGACAGTGTTCTCGAAGCTACGAACATGAGTCTGACCAAACTGCGGGAGGCAGTGGAAGACAGGGAGTGCCTGGCATGCTCTGGTCCATGGGGTCACGAAGAGTCGGACACGACTAAACAACAAAAATTGCTGTACTCATGGGCATAGCTCCCATGGGGCTCCCCCAAAATCAATGCAAATCAGTACATATCTGAGGTTCTGCCCCCGCTAACAAAGTTGACACAAGATAATATTACCAAATCTGTGAACCAACAATAAACATCCATAAAAATGGCAAGAGTACAGTGGTACCTTGGTTCTCAAAATCCATTCCGGAAGTCCGTTCCAAAATCAAAGCATTCCAAAACCAAGGTGTAGAAAGTAATGCGAAATTGATAAATCTGTTCCAGATTTCTAAAAACCCCTAAAACAGCAATTTAACATGAATTTTACTATCTAACGAGGCCATTGATCCATAAAATGAAAGCAATAATCCATGTACTGTACTATAAAATAAGACAGTATTGTAGATGATAAAAATTAGAATTATTTTTTTTCTTACCTGCGCTGATGATAGTCATTGTTTGGATAGGAGGGCTTTTATCCTTTTCCGCAGTCACACAATCAATCAATCAATCAATCAGTAGCTGAACTGATTGTCACACAGTCACAAAAACAAATTAACCGAAAAAGCCTCAAAAACGACACAAAATAAATAGCAAAGTCCGTTTGACTTCCGAAATGTTTGAAAAGCAAGGTGCAGCTTCTGATTGATGCAGGCGCCCCAGAAACAATAGCCGACAGCCGCATCGGACGTTCGGCTTCTGAAAAACGTTCGAAAACCGGAACACTTACTTCCGGGTTTTCGGTGTTTGGGAACCAAGGCATTTGAGAACCAAGGTGCCACTGTAATGTCTTTCCGAAATAGGTTTTGTCTTAAACAATAGCAAACACAGTAAATAAAGAGTTCACTTGTAACATATCAGTGTTTCAGTGCTCATTTCGTTTATTTCCAAAATAGATTTTATCTTGAACAATTGCAAACACAGGAATAAAAAAAATTGTCCAGTAGCACCTTAGAGACCAACTAAGTTTGTTCTCGGTATAAGCTTTCATGTGCATGCACACTTCTTCAAATACACTGAAACAGAAGTCATCAGACCCTTATATATAGTGGGAGGGTGGGGTGGGGTTTTCTCAGAAGGGCAATAGGAGGTAGGTGATTGATTCAATGGGTATGGTAAGCCTGTTGGAGACTGTTAACGACTGCAAGTAGTCCTACAGGAAAAAGCAAAGGATAGTATGCAGATGACCAAAAACAGCCCAAAATATTCCTGAAACAGGAATAAAGAGTCCACTTGTGATATACCAGTGGTCCAGTGCTTGGACGTCGTTCCAATAATCAGACGTTTCATTGTTAAAGAGCTTAGTCATCAAGCTGACAAAATCAATTGTAACAGAATTGCACTGAATTAACAAGTAGAATAAGGAAAATTAAAATTAAAAATACGTTGGGAATGCATAATTAAGATATAAAGGTAAAGGTACCCCTGACCGTTAGGTCCAGTCGTGGATGACTCTGGGGTTGCGGCGCTCATCTCACTCTATAGGCCGAGGGAGCCGGCGTTTGTCTGCAGACAGCTTCCGGGTCATGTGGCCAGCATGACTAAGCCGCTTCTGGCGAACCAGAGCAGCGCACAGAAACGCCGTTTACCTTCCCGCCGGAGCAGTACCTATTTATCTACTTGCACTTTGACTGGACCTAACAGTCAGGGGTCCTTTTACCTTTCCCTTTATACCAAAACATATAACTCAGTTAGTAGCATACAGTATAGATAGGGGTTTCTTCAGGTACTGATAGGTGGGAGTCATTAAATCTTACCCTCTTGGGAAAGATGAACACTCTCAAAATGAATATTATTCCCATATTAATTTATATTCTGAGAGGAATCCCAGTTCATATACTGCATCTGGAAAATATTTTCAGAAAATCAATTCATTTAGAAAATTTAAGGGGGGTTCTTCAACTCCAATTGCAGAAAATGCATTTACAAATAAAGGACGGAGGACTCGCTAGTCTTGAATTTAGGGCTTTATCATCATGTTTCTTTATTGTCAAGCATTAAATATTGGAAGCCAACAATTGGTGTTAATTTTCCAATATGGGCAACTTTGGAATACTCATATATAGCACCTTTGGTTGGATGGATAGTATTAGCAGGCATAGGCAACCTTGGCTCTCCAGATGTTTTGGAACTACAACTCCCATGATCCCTAGCTAACAGGGCCAGTGGTCAGGGATCATGGGAGTTCCAAAACATCTGGAGAGCCAAGGTCGCCTATGCCTTGGTATTAGGATCAAAATATATTGGATCTTTGGTATCTCTGGAAACAATTATGTCACTTAGAAAGATATGGAATGCATTGTCTAATAAATATATATATATTTGACCCTTTCCCCATGCTAAATTGACTTTTTGGGGAAACCCAACTTTCCTAAAAATTGGGGAAAATATGGTGAAATGGAACAATTGGATGGAAGCAGGCATATTGACTTTGGATCAACTGATAGATGGTGAAGATGAATTTTTAACACATGCTGTGATAAAAGATAAATATCAGCTATGTTAACAACTTTGTTTAGACCAGCAGCATTTTCTGCTGCTGGGAAACCTGAAATACTAGAACTGGTTAAATCCTTTCAAACTCAAAATCTGTGGTTACTTTTGATAGATATTTGTTATCAATAAATCAAGTTGATATGAAGATATTAAGATGTGAATGAAATAAGGAATTGGAGGTTCCTATATTGCCTAGACCAGTGATGGGCAACCTTTTGAGCTTAGTGTGTCAAAATTCGCCAAAAAACCAAGCATAACTCGGGTGGTGTGTCACTTCAAGAAAAAATCATAATTTTGCGATATTTATAGTTTAAATAACAAAAATGTATAATTGTAATATATAACTGTCTTTAATAAACCAAAAACTAATTATTTAACCAAACCAAACCAAAAACCCCTTGTTTATCACAAAGTACCCAGAGTTGTTGAGCTTTTTGGGGAGAGCTGCTGACCAAAATTTTTGAGTTTTTTTTTGAGGGGTGCTAAAGTTGCTTTGCTTTGGGGGGGGATGCCCCAAAGCTGCTGCACTTTTGGGGGGGGGAAGTGAACAGAAATAAATGACGAATAATACCTTCACTGGAACTAACACGCAGCACTGACATAGAGTCTGCCAAAGCGCCAAAAACCCAGCACAGAACGGGTTAAAAAACAAACGCTGTTACACCCAATCATAGTCTGCCAAAGCGCCAGAAAAAAACAGCGCAGAAAGGGTTAAAAACCAATCTCTGGCTACCAGCAACAACAACAACAACAAAGGATCCGGGTTTTAACAGCGGAGACAAGCTGTAGCGGAGAAGGCTCTAGCAGAGACAAACTGTAGGAGGAGCGGGAGAACAAATGGGGGGGCAACAACAACAGCGTGAATGGACTGATGGGGCGTGTGCCAGCAGTGAGAGCTCTGCGTGTCACGTCTGACACGCGTGTCATAGGTTCGCCATCACTGGCCTAGACAATGGGAGACAACTTCTATAATAAAGGTGTCAGTGGACCTTAAATTACAACTTATACAACAGAAAATATATAGAATGTATTGCTCTCCACTATGTTTGTATAGAAAAGGATTGTCTAACCCACTAGGCATTTGAAGGATAATATTAGAAATATGGTGGATATTTTAGAAATGTTAGAAGTTAAAAAGAACACCAGTGCAGCTTAATTTTTATAGATGCCGAAAAAGCATTTGACAATATTTTTTGGACCTTCATGATAAAAAATTTGGAAAAGATGGAGGTTGGGCAAGGGCTTATTAATGGTTTTACAGCTATCTATTCAGAGCAAAGAGCTAAAATTATTGTGAATAATGTGGTTTCAGAAGATATTAGAATTGAAAAAGGTACCAGGCAAGGGTGCCCACTTTCCCCTCTACTATTTATAACGATTTTGGAAGTTTTGCTGAACAAAATTAGAAAATATGAGGATGTTAAAGGCATGAGTGGGATCAAAACAGTATAAATTAAAAGCCTTTGCGGACGATTTAGTATTGACTTTACAAGAACCTGAGACCAGTATATTTAAAGCATTGGAAATAATCCAGGAGTTTGGACAGTTGGCAAGGTTTAAATTGAATAACGTGAAAACCAAAGTTTTAAGCAAGAATTTAACACCAGAAGAAGCTAATAGATTACAAGAGGCCACAGGGTTGACTTTTGTTAAAAAGGTGAAATACCTGGGAGTCAATATGACTGGGAATAATATAGATTTGTTTAAAAATAATTATGAAAAATTGTGGAATGAAATTAAAAGAGATTTAGATATATGGACCAATTTGAAACTATCTTTGTTAGGCCGAATTTCAGTGATAAAAATGAATGTCTTGCCAAAAATGTTGTTTTTCTTTCAAGCATTACCTATTGTGGAAAAGCTAGGATGTTTTAAAGAATGGCAAAAAGCATTATCAAGGTTTATCTGGCAGGGGAAGAAACCCATAATTAAGTATAAATTATTAACAGATACGAAAGAAAGAAGAGGCTTCTCACTGCCAGACTTAAAACTATATTTCGAAGCCGCAGCATTTTGCTGGATGAAAGAATGGTTTCTGCTTGATAATACTGATGTTCTAGATTTAGAAGGTTTTGACAATGCATTTGGATGGCATGCATATTTGTGGTATGACAATATTAAGGTCCATAAAGGTTTTTAATGCCATCCTATATAATAATGTCCAAGTTGTCCCTGCGTCCAGTTGTCCCGTGTGTCCCTGGGGTACTGCGCATGGGCCCCAGGGACACAGGGATTGGACGGAGAGACAACAGCCAACCACCGCTCCGCCAACCGCCGCTCCGAAGCCCAGTCTCATGCTGGAGGCGGCGGGGGAAAGAAGCGCTCCCCCGGCAGCCTTGCCGCGCACCGCCGGCATGGGACGGCGCTTCCTCGGCGAACACAAGCAGGCAGACAGCCCGCCTGCTTGCTTCCCCGAGGAAGCCGAAGCGGCAGCGGGCGCTGAGGGAAGCCGGAATTCCTCCCCTTCTTCCCGCCGCCTCCAAGCCAGTCCCCGAGCCGAAGTGCGGCGCGGCGGGGGCTTTTCGCCGTTTGCCTTCCCGGAGCGAAGGGGGAGGCAAACAGCGAAAAGCACCCGCCGCGCCGCACTTCGGCTCGGGGACTGGCTTGGCGTGCGCGGCGAGGTGGCGGGGGGGGAGGAGAAGCGCTCCTCCCCCCCGCCGCCTCAGCACGCAGCACCGACATGGGACGGGGCTTCGGAGACCTTCTCCGAAGCCCCGTCTCATGCGGGAGGTGCCCGGTGAGGCGGCGGGGGGGGGGAGAGAAGCGCTCCTCCCCCCCCGCCGCCTCGGCACGCAGCGCCGGCGTGGGACGGAGTTTCGGAGAAGGTCTCCGAAGCCCCGTCTCATGCGGGAGGTGCGCAGCGGGGGGGGGCGGGAGAAGTGCTTCTCTCCCCCCCGCCACCTCGCCGCGCACCTCCCGCATGAGACGGGGCTTCGGAGACCTCCGAAGCTCCGTCCCATGCCGGCGCTGCACGACAGCAGCGTTCTAGCGCCCGTTTTTAAACGGGCTGAATTCCACTAGTATTATAAGAAAATCATTGTTTAATCTTTGGGATAGATATAAGGATTTGTTAGAAAGAAAAACACCAAGGTGGATTTAACCTTTAGAGGCTAAAGTTAACAAAAAGTTAAATATGGAGACCAGGTGGCTGACGTACAATGAATTATTGGTGGAAGAGAAAGAGCAATTAAAGTTAAAAACATATGAACAGTTGAAGAGTCATTTGAATGATTGGTTGCAATATTATTGAAGAAGTGAAATGTATAAGTTGGATTAAAAAATTGGTTTTCAAATTGAAAAGTCAAAATTGGAAACAGAATTGTTAGAACCAAATATTAAGAATCTTTCAAGGATGTATAACTTGTTGTTGGAGTGGCATACTAAAGATGAACAGACAAAATCGGGTACGATTGAGTGGGCAAAAGATGTAGGACATAATATAATGATTGAAGATTGGGAAAGGTTGTGGAAGAAGAATATGATGAAGATGATGTATAGATGGTATCTTACACCTGTAAAACTGGCTAGGATTTATCATAAACAAGATAATAAATGTTGGAAATGTAAGAAAGTGGAAGGAACCTTTTACCATATGTGGTGGACATGTCCCCAAGTAAAGAGCTTCTGGGATAAGATTTATAATGAATTGAAGAAAGTGTTTAAAAACACGTTTATTAAGAATCCAGGAGCTTTTTTACTTGGAATTACAAGAAAGGAATTACCTAAGAAAGATATTACCTTTTTTATGTATGCCACAACAGCAGCTAGAATTGTATTAGCAAGGAATTGGAAATCTGAAGATATACCCACAGTTGACGATTGGCAGATGAAGCTGATAGAATTCATGGAACTGTCCGAGCTGACTGGGAGACTCCAGGACCAGGGAGAAGAATCAGTGGAAGAAGATTGGAAGAAATTTAAAGTTTATTTAGAGAAGAAGTATAAGATTAGTAATATCTAATAAAGGATTTGGAAGTAAAAGGAGGTTTCAGAAGTAAGATAGATTAATGTATTATGTGTTAATATTTAGATATATGATAGGATGTTATTATGCTCTTAAGAGCAAAATTAAATCATGAGGTTTTGGAAATTTTTGATTGAAAAGGGATTAAGAGTATTATTTAGATTAGATAATTATGAAAAATAATGTTATTAAGATTTAGAAAGTGCTAAACTACAGAGTCTAGGGCTTGCTGATCAGAAGGTCGGCAGTTCGAATCCCTGCAACGGGGTGTGCTCCCGTTGCTCGGTCCCAGCTCCTGCCCACCTAGCAGTTCGAAAGCACATAAAAGTGCAAGTAGATAAATAGGGACCGCTCCGGCGGGAAGGTAAACGGCGTTTCCGTGTGCTGCTCTGTTTCGCCAGAAGCAGCTTTGTCATGCTAGCCACATGACCCGGAAGCTGTCTGCGGACAAATGTAATATAAAAGGTAAAGGTAAAGGGGCCCCTGACCATCAGGTCCAGTCGTGTCCGACTCTGGGTTTGCGGCGCTCATCTCGCTCTATAGGCCGAGGGAGCCAGCGTTTGTCCGCAGACAGCTTCCGGGTCATGTGGCCAGCATGACAAAGCTGCTTCTGACGAACCAGAGCAGCACACGGAAGCGCCGTTTACCTTCCCGCCGGAGCGGTCCCAGGTGCAGCGAGTGATCAAGTGGCCTCACCTGAGCGGCCACACCTTGCTTTCCCAGAACAAGCTGAGGAAGGCCCCAGTCCTGCAAAGCGCTACAGGCCACAGAGCCTGGCTCCTGCCCATACTCCTGACAGAGCTGGCATAACACTGCATCTGTTGTGGCAGCTGTCTGATAATCTGATAGCAGCTTGATAGCAGTGAGCTGCCATTATATCAGGGCATGACCTGACCACTATTACTACCGGTATAAGACACCATGGCCCTTCAGTTGGACCAGGGGTGGCCAACTCCCAAGAGACTGCGATCTACTCACAGAGTTAAAAACTGACAGTGATCTACCCCCTTTTTAGGGGAGCCAAACTTGTTGAGCTTCTTTGGGGGGAGCCAGTGATCTACCACAGATGTCCAGTGAATTACCGATAGATCACGATCTACCTGTTGGACGTGCCTGGACTAGATCAATAGACTAAAGCAAATAAACGAAGACTTGGGGGCAACTGAAGCCAGGAGCAAATGGCATTTTATTAAATTTTGGATACTGCCCTTTATCCAAAGATCACAGGGTGGTTTTCAATACAAAAAAATACAACTTGAAAACACAAAATACATAACATAACAAACCAATAACCCCTGCTCCCACCTGAGGCCAGGTTTTGAGTACTATGATAAAAGAACGGAGTCTTCCCACAAAAAGTCCATTCCTGGTTAACTGCCCCTCCCATGAGTTTTTTTTTTAAAACTTCAACATTTTGTGTGTGTGTGCGTGTGTGTGTACTGTTGCCATTGGGAAGTGGGTGGTGCTGTGGTCTAAAAACCACTGAGCCTCTTAGGCTTGCCGATCAGGTAAGCGGTTTGATTCTTGCGAGAGGGTGAGCTCCCATGCTCCTGACAACCTAGCAGTTCGAAAACATGCCAGTGCAAATTGATCAATACCGTAGGTATGGGAAGGTAAATAGGTAATGGTTTCCACTGCGCCAGTAGCAGTTTAGTGATGCTGGCCACATGACTAATAAAGCTGTCTGTGGACAAAAACCCACTTCCTCAGCCTGAAAGTGAGATGAGCGCCACACCCCATAGTCGCCTTTGACTGGACTTAATCGTCAAGGGGTCCTTTACCTTTTTTTTTTTTAAACCTTACCTTGTTGTCATTGTCAAGAAATTTGGGGTTAGATAGCCTTGGCAATCTGCTTTAAATCACTCACAGGTTTACCAATAAATCATGAACTGCCTTTTCTGACTGCCAATTTCATCGGAAATCTTCAACTTCTTAAAAGTGGCAATCAAGGCCACCAATGTCTAGTCTGAAGTAAGTCGTACTGAGTTCAGCGCAGTTTACTCCCAGCAACGTGGGTTTAGGATTGCAGCCTTTTTCCAGAGTGAACCCCAACTTCCGAGTCCTTTAGGATTGCGCTTTTAGATGAGTAAAAAGCATTTTGTTTGGCAAGATGAATGCTGGTTCCCGGTGTGGTAGCAAGATCTGAAGAAGGCTGTATTTCACCAATAAAGTCGGAGTATTTTCATAGTTGCCATGTTTTCCTTTTTCTTTTTATGGCTTTTTAGATTTAATAAAGATTATTTTTAAAAAACAACAACAAACAAACCCTCAAAGCAACAGTTAGCTGAACCTTAATGCAACTTGCTTGCCAAGTTTTGATAATGAATAAATCAGAATACATAAAGGAAGAGATTGCTCATTTCTCATCACACATTACCGCACTGTGGGAAAAGACAGCAAGTTCTGAAGTAGAAGATAGGTCAACGTGCTACAATAGGTCAACGTGCTACTTTGATTTCTATTACGGTATCTTAGCACATGCCGCCCAACATTTCAGGATGGAAAAGCAAGACACGCCCTGCCTAAATTCCCTGGCTCTTTCCCCTCCCATTCCACTCACCCCACCCTGCCCAAATTCCTTGCAATGTTTGAATGTAAACTGTAACAGCTTTAAAATGTGCCCTTCCGGTGTGTTCCTAAAACACCCCCTTTTAATAGCTATTTCCAATTTGTCTGATGTGTTTGTAACTTTTATTGTTTTTGGTTTTTGTTGTTTATCGTTTAGTTTGTTAGTTTGTTTTCTGTATTGGTTTTAAATTCGATTTTAAGGGGAGGGGTTAATTTTAGTTTGTAATTTCCTGTCTTTGTTTGTATTGTTTTATTGTATTAGTTTGTTTTCTGTATTGGTTTTAAATTTGATTTTAAGGGGAGGGGTCAATTTTAGTTTGTAATTTTCTGTCTTTGTATTGTTTTATTGTATTTTTTGATTTATATAGGTTTTAGGGAGGGATTTTTAGTTGGGTGTGGGAATCTGTTAAATTTTAGTGTATTTGTAATTTTTATTGTTTTTGGTTTTATTGTTTTATTGTGTTTTTTGTGTTTTTCTTTTGTTCTGTTCTTTGCTGTTTTTTACAGAGGTTTTATTTTGTTTTTAAGGGGAGGGATCAGGGCTGCCCGGGAGGGGGTCCCAGCAAGCAAAATGGCTGGGGCAGATTCCACAGGGGGTGATGCACTGGGACAACCGATCTCAGTGGTCACGGGTAGGAGGAGGAGTTACGCTAAGACCAGACCATGTCATTACCGAGGAGGCAGACTTAGTCGTTGTTTGAGGACTATCCCTGCCTCCGGGTCTGGTCCTGACCGGACGGATATTGGAATCAGCAAGGGATACCCACATGACCTGAAGGTGCTGCTGTGCAATGCCAGGTCGATGATGAATAAGACCACTGCCATTCACGACCTGATTGTGGATGGAGGATTTGACCTGGCATGTGTGACAGAGACCTGGTTGGATGAAGCCGATGGGCCCGTTCTTGGCGCTGCTTGCCCACCAGGTTTCTCTTATGCACAGCAACCCAGGCCATCTGGGCGGGGAGGGGGGGGGTTGCAGTGATTTTTAGGAAGTCATTAGTTTGCACCAGGCGTCCTATTGGTAAGACTGAGTTTTCTGAGTGCATGTTCTGGAAGTTGGGCAATAGGGGCAGTACAGGATTCCTTTTGGTGTACCGACCTCCCCGCTGCACCAAGGATTCCCTGCCCGAGCTGCTTCAGGTCATGTCGGATGTGCTCCTGGAGACACCTAGCTTGGTTGTCTTAGGGGATTTTAACATCCATGCCGACACGACCTTACAAGGAGCCGCTCGGGACTTCGTGGAAAGCATGGCCACCATGGGGCTGTCCCTGAATAAGTCTGGCCCAACTCATAGCCGCGGACATGCCTTGGACTTGGTGTTTACCTCTATGGATGTCGGTGATCTGACATTAAGTAAAAGCGAAACAAAAGAAGTGCCATGGTCAGATCACTTTCTGGTGCAACTGGACTTCTCCGCAACCCTTCCCCTCTGCAGGGAGGTGGGACGGATTCGGATGGTCCGTCCCCGCTACTTAATGGATCCAATTGGCTTCCAGAGAGTGGTAGGGGATGTTTTATCCCATGTTGATGGCCTTTCAGCTGATTCCCTGGTGGCCCGCTGGAATGCGGAGTTAACCAGCGCTATTGACTGTCTGGCTCCGAAGCGCCCTCTCAGATTGCATGGAGCCCGGACAGCCCCGTGGTTTTCCCCGGCGCTGAGGGAGATGAAACAGTCGTTGAGACGGCTAGAGCGCCGGTGGCGGAAAACTCATTTTGAATCAGACCGGACATGGGCTAGAGCTCAACTTCGAGCCTACCAAGTGGCAATGGCGACGGCGAAGAGGACCTTCTTCACCGTCTCCATCGCATCTGCAGAAAACAGCAGCAGGAGACTCTTCCAGGTGGTTCGCAATTTAGCGGAACCACCTGCTCCATCCGGGCCCAGTATGGGCCACATGATCTCCTGCAATGATTTTGCAAAGTTTTTTGCAGATAAAGTCGCTCAGATTCAGGAAGAGGTAGACTGCACCGTGGGAGCAGGGCCGGGGTGGGGGACTGCTAGAGTCCTGTCTAGTCAAGTTTTGTGGGATCAATTTCAATCTGTTACCTCCGAGGATGTGGACAGGCTGCTTGGACGAGTGAAACCAACCACCTGTCTCCTTGATCCTTGCCCATCCTGGCTTATAAAAGCTAGCCGGGAAGGGCTGGGCGATGGGCTTCGCAGGTTGGTAAATGCTTCTCTCCATGAGGGAGCCTTCCCAGACCCGCTGAAAGAGGCGGTTATTAAACCGCTTCTTAAAAAACCATCTTTAGATCCGGCCAATATGGCCAACTATCGCCCAGTCTCAAATCTTCCATTCTTGGGCAAGGTGATTGAGCGAGTGGTTGCTGAACAACTCCAGGTACGCCTGGAAGAAGCGGACCATTTGGATCCCTTCCAGTCAGGATTCAGGCCTCATCATGGGACTGAAACTGCCTTGGTCGCACTGGTCGATGATCTCTGGCGGGCTAGGGACAAAGGTAAGAGCTGTTTCCTTGTTCTGCTGGATCTCTCTGCGGCTTTTGACACCATCGACCATAACATCCTTCTGGACCGTCTAGAGGGCTTGGGAGCTGGGGGCACTGTCATGCAGTGGTTCCGCTCCTTCCTCCTGGGCCGTGTTCAGAAAGTGGTGGTGGGGGATGAGTGTTCAGACCCCTGGGCTCTCACTTGTGGGGTGCCTCAGGGTTCTGTCCTCTCCCCCATGCTTTTTAACATCTATATGCAGCCGCTGGGAGAGATCATCAGGGGGTTTGGGCTGGGTGTCCATCAGTATGCTGATGATACCCAGCTCTACCTCTCTTTTAAATCAGAACCAGTGAAGGCGGTGAAGGTCCTGTGTGAGTGCTTGGAGGCAGTTGGAGGATGGATGGCGGCTAACAGATTGAGATTGAATCCTGACAAGACAGAAGTACTGTTTGTGGGGGACAGGAGGCGAGCGGGTGTGGAGGACTCCCTGGTCCTGAATGGGGTAACTGTGCCCCTGAAAGACCAGGTGCGCAGCCTGGGAGTCATTTTAGACTCACAGCTGTCCATGGAGGCACAGGTCAACTCTGTGCCCAAGGCAGCTGTCTATCAGCTCCATCTGGTACGCAGGCTGAGTCCCTACCTGCCCACTGACTGTCTCTCCAGAGTGGTGCATGCTCTAGTTATCTCTCGCTTGGACTACTGCAATGCGCTCTATGTGGGGCTACCTTTGAAGGTGACCCGGAAACTACAACTAATCCAGACTGCGGCAGCTAGACTGGTGACTGGGAGCGGCCGCCGAGACCACATAACTCCGGTCCTGAAAGACCTACATTGGCTCCCAGTACGTTTCCGAGCACAATTCAAAGTGTTGGTGTTGACCTTTAAAGCCCTAAACGGCCTCGGTCCGGTATACCTGAAGGAGCGTCTCCACCCCCATCGTTCTGCCCGGACACTGAGGTCCAGCTCCGAGGGCCTTCTGGCGGTTCCCTCACTATGAGAAGCCAAGTTACAGGGAACCAGGCAGAGGGCCTTCTCGGTAGTGGCACCCACCCTGTGGAATGCCCTCCCACTAGAGGTCAAAGAGAACAACAATTACCAGACCTTTAGAAGGCATCTCAAGGCAGCCCTGTTTAGGGAAGCTTTTAATGTTTGATGGATTTCTGTATTTTAGAATTTCTGTTTTGTTGGAAGCCGCCCAGAGTGGCTGGGGGAACCCGGACAGATGGGCGGGGTATAAATAATAAATTATTATTATTATTATTATTCCACTTCCCTAACACAGAGATAAATCACAAGTTTGGCAAGTCTCCGTTCTACTCTGAAATGAGCGGCTGGTTAAAACCATGCGGCTGCCTGGAGTGAGCAGCTCAGAGTTCCTTTAAGCCAGGCATCCCCCAAACTGCAGCCTTCCAGATGTTTGGGCCTACAACTCCCATGATCCCTAGCTAACAGGACCAGTGACCGGGGAAGATGGGAATTGTAGTCCAAAACATCTGGAGGGCCAAAGTTTGGGGATGCCTGCTTTAAACAGTACTGAAATCCACATGAAGAGTGAGATAACAAAGATTTGGCAATCTGTTTCCTCCCAAACTGAGTAGAAGTGGCATAGAGTCTAGACTAAGGCTGCAGGACAATTACTCCTTAATTCCTTCATGCACTAATTAGTTTCAAACATGCTAGGACTGCACAAGGCTGAAATCAAACCATATTCTGTTTCAGAAGAGTTATGGGTTTTAAGTGGTAAATAAATTATAATACTGGAGTGGTTTGCATTCTAAAAATATGGATTTCAAGTGTCTCTAACACATGGAGGGGGGGATCATTTAAATAGCAGCTGTTCTGGCTCATCCCAGGCCATTCCAGCCTTTAGCAGCATCTTATCAAGGGCATTGATTGCTGAAGAATTGATGCTTTTGAATTATGGTGCTGGAGGAGTCTCTTGAGAGTCCCATGGACTGCAAGAAGATCAAACCTATCCATTCTGAAAGAGATCAGCCCTGAGTGCTCAGTGGAAGGACAGATCGTGAAGCTGAGGCTCCAATACTTTGGCCACCTCATGAGAAGACTCGCTGGAAAAGACCGATATTGGGAAAGGTTGAGGGCACTAGGAGAAGGGGACGACGAGATGGTTGGACAGTGTTCTCGAAGCTACGAACATGAGTTTGACCAAACTGCGGGAGGCAGTGGAAGACAGGAGTGCCTGGCATGCTCTGGTCCATGGGGTCACAAAGTGTCGGACACGACTAAACAACAACATCAAGGGCATTGGTTTGTAAGTAGGTGACATCAATAGGCTCTTTCATCTGGCCTTGCAACACCATTAAAGAGGAATGGGTTTTTCGTACTCTATAATTCATATTTATTTAGTTTTTAAAACTTTTTTTTAAAATTTTTTTTGCCAGTGCTTCAGTTTTTATTTCTGGAAACAGACCTCATTTAATCCCTCTGCCTGCTCTCTTTGTGTATCTGTCAGCTAGTCTTCTGCATCATTCTGTTTATGAGAGAAAGACGATTGAAAGCCACATTTCACTTCCAGCTAGTTCTGGTTGGTCTCCGAATGCCCAGGTCACGCAATTGCAAACGCTTTGCAACAACTTTTAATGATTTTTTTAAAAAAATGCACCTCTGGGCTAGGAAAGAATGCTATGAGCTCTCCGCCGCCCTGTTGGTTGGTGATACGCGATGTACTGCTTGCAATATTGGACGCTCCGCAGCAACCCAAGCAGTAGCGCTGCGCTCAAACAGCCGCGTTTCTCTTTCGCTCGGCTCTCGTTCCAGTCGCAGGGATCTCGCACGCGCATGCGCAAGCAGAAAGCTGGTAAATGAACCCGGAAACTAAACGGGGGTCGTGTGAGTTTAAAATATTATGTCCTCTTTCCCCCTCCCTTTCCCCCCCTTTTTCTGCGCATGCGCCCAGAGTCACGTCTCCCCAAAGCAGCGTGGCGTCCGCGGCTGAGGGAGGCTCGTCGTCAGCGCTGCGGCCATTGGGCTCGGCTGCGTCCGTTGGGGCCTGCTTCGGGTCGAGGCCTTGCGTCGTGTGGGCGCGATGGGCCGCAGGCAGCGCCATAGGCGGCAGCCGCAGCCGAATACCCGAGAGAAGGGGCCTGGGGTGAGTCAGGGCCTGGGCCTGGCTGAGGCCTCGCTCTACACGTGTCTCGTTCCACGCGTGTCTCGCTCTACACGAGTCTCGTTCCACGCGTGTCTCGCTCTACACGAGTCTCGTTCCACGCGTGTCTCGCTCTACACGTGCCTCGCTCTACACTTGTCTCATTGTGCCCGTGTCTCTCTCTACACGTTGCTCCTTGTACACGTGTCTCCTACACATGCCTTTTGCCGCCGGGTTGGGTGGGGGGGGGTAGGGTTCATGTGACAGAATGCCTTCTTGCAAAACGGGATGGGCATGGGGCTTATTTATTTATTAAATCAAATTATTCATTTGTTTGGCATAAGATCTCAGGGCAGTTCACAGAATGAAATACAAAGTCAAAAACTTACTAGTTAAGTAAAACAGCAAAACAATAACCCTCCCTTCCCACAGACACATTAAAAAAGTGTAGAATATTAATCAGCCGAAGACCTGGTTGAAGAGGATGCCATGCTAAAATATATATAATGAAGATGCCAGGCGAACCTCCCTGGGGAGAACATCCCACAAATAGGGAGCCACCACAAAGAAATCCCATTCTTGATTTTCATGTTGCCTTACATAGAGGAGGCTCACGAAGAAGGAAGGGTACTTATTGGAAACGGAAGGAGTTAGCGCATGTTGGGTGGGTAAAGAAGGGCTGGCTTCCTTAATGTGCTAGATTTTTTGTGTGCAGGGAGTTCTATTATTACAGTATTACTATTACTGCTGTTATTTATTAAATTTGTATACAGTACTACCCTTCATCCAAAGAACTCAGGGTAGTTCACAGTGCACAATAAAACCACAAAGCCCATTCACGTACTCTGTTGGCGTTTGTCCGCACCTGCAGTTCTGAAGACACAGAATAAGGGATTTGCTCACTCTTTCCTCCTCTTGCTAACTTTTCACACCCACTCACTTTCAGGGCTGGCTTGAAACCTGCTACCCAGAGATTGTGAAGGAGAACGAGCTTTTCGAGCTCTACTATGGCAAGCAGGGCATCGTGCCTCCTGGGGAGTGGGAGAGCTTCATGGCAGCCCTGCGGGAGCCACTGCCTGCCACACTCCGCATCACAGGGTACAAGAGGTGAGCAAAACTTGGTTGCTGGTGCATATAGAATGGGGTGGGTCAAAATTGTACATATTTTCTAAAATTTGGTTACATGTGCATAAATTCTATGCAGTGATCTTAAAAGTGATGAAAGCAGCCTGCTTGTAGAGTAGGCCCTGCAGCTATTATCCCCATATTCTAAAGTGAAGGGGAGGAGTCAAGGTGAGAGAGTTCCTAACCTAGTGAGGAACTCATAGTGAGTTCCAAAGATGTTTATTCGGCTGTACGCCCATCATAAAACACAACACAACACAACAAATCAAATAAAAAGCGCAGACTCATACAAACCACAGATAATATAACACAATTCACAGCTCACAAGGACAAATATTAACAATTCAAAAAACATATCTTGAAGGTTTAAGATTAAGATTAAAAATTTAGGAGCCTAACTAAAATCAATATCTGATGTCATTTTAAAAAAATTCTTATGACTATCAATAATAAGCTAACATTCCATTCCATCTCTTGTACGAGAGGACGGCTGTTAGGAATTTAGCAACCTGTAGAGTAATATAAGGGTCCACTTCTTGAAGAACCCAAGCTAGCTGAATGTCAACTGGATTGTCAGCCAATGGCTGGATTATGGAATTTAATATACTAGCACAAGCCGAACTGTACATAGGGCAGATAAACATAACATGGTGTAAAGATTCAGTTGATTTCATTTCGCAAGCACACATTGAAGAGACTTGGCCCTTAGTAAATCTGTGTCTCAGCACGTTAGTTGGAAAAACATAGTGAGTTCATTGTCAATATTTCAAAACAGGGACTTTCTGAATTCCATAGTTCACACTGCAGTCTAAATCCTTCATGAGGAGGACAGGGAGCGGCACTTGTTGCAGCAGAACAGCTAGCATTGCATTCACAGCCCTGGCATTTATGCCATGAGGCTGGTGCAGTGAAGAGTCCCGGATTGCATTAACGTCTATAGACCCATTGCATTAATATGTGTAGTGATGAAATGCTTCGAGAGATTGGTCCTTCAACATCTTAGAACATTTTTTCCACTGGACCTTGATAAACACCAGTTCGCCTACAGGAGAAATAGGTCAACAGATTGCCATTGCTACAGGAGAAATAGGTCAACAGATTGGCATTGCTACAGCTTTTCACCTTGCAGCGAGTCATCTGGAGAGATCAGGGAATTATGTCAGAATGTTGTTTATTGATCATAGCTCAGCTTTCAATACCATCCTTCAGGACATTCTCATCGGAAAGTTAAGGGACCTGGACCTTTCTTCTAACATCTGTGATTGGATTAAAGACTTTCTGAGAGATCTGACACAAAGAGTGAGGATTGGACCTGTTACATCCACCTCCCTGAAGATCAGCACTGGCACTCCACAGGGATGCGTGCTAAGTCCATTGTATATTTGTTGTACAGTATACTCAAAAGGTATCCACATGGTGCTCAGAGAACAATCTGCACCTAAACATTGGCAAGACAAAGGAGATGGTGGTGTGGACTTTCAGAGGAAGAGAGGGGAGCTAGCTCCATTGTATATCAGGGGGGACTGTGGAGAGAGTCTCTTCCTTTAAATATCTGGGAGTCCATCTTAGTGAAGACCTAACTTGGAAGGTCAACACAGCCCAGGTGGTTAGGAAGGCCCAACAGAGACTTCATTTCCATAGGCTCTTGCGAAAGAACAAGGTTGGACAGCAACTGATGATTTACTTCTATCGGTCCACGATAGAAAGTGTTCTCTCATACTGCATTACGGTGTGGTATGCTGGTTTGACAGCCATGGACAGAGAGTCCCTACGGAGGGTGGTGAAGACAGCACACCATATCGTGGGCTGTCCTCTGAGTCCACTAGATGTTATCGCGGGAGACCATCGCCTCAGAAGAGTGTGGAACATTCTCAGGGATTACTTGCACCCTGGCCAGCACCTTTTAAATCTCCTGCCCCCGAGCAGGAGATATAGAAGCATAAGCCACACCAACAGGTTAAAGAACAGTTTTTACACATGGGCCGTGAGGCTGCTGTATGAAATACAGCAACATTGCAGCTGACATTCGGGGTTGGTGTAACAAGGACAGAGAGATTGTGGGGGGGTGGGATGTGGGGCTCATTTAATCTCACTGTAAACAAGTGGTACAGTGACAATAAAATTTTATTTATTTATTTATTTATTTATTTGATTGGGCCTGCTGCCATCATGCGACAGCAGAATGCCCCATCCCCGAGAGACCCAATTTCTGGGCTTTCGACTGGTGGGGATGCTGCTATCTGAAGCTTCCACCTCCTGTTTTGGGTTTCACATGAGAGTGTTCCCCCCGGTGTGCCGTCTCCATCAGGAAAGTTCGGCAGAGTCTGTTCCGTCCAGACCTCAGCGCAGTAGATTAGGAGCTGGGATTGCTCTGCTTGTCTCTTAGCCAGTACTCCTTTTGTGTATGGGGGAGGTGGGAGGGGCAGGGGGAATCCAATTTCCCCTTTGAGAGGAAACGTGCTCCCCTCCAATAAGCATGTATATAAGTTTGAAAGCTTTGAAGTGGAGAATGCAACTGACAGAAGCTTTCTTAATAAAGAAGGAAGCCCTGTAGTAAGGGAGGACTGTGTTCCTGGTTCCTTCACCATTGAAGCTTCTTATGAAATTAAACACAAAACCATTTATTTTCTACAATGGTTCTACAAAGTTGCAGTTGGCTGATGGAAATGGAACACAAGAGCCCTGTGGTGTATGCAGTTAATTTCTTTGTTGCGTTATCACAGGGATAAAGTCCACGTTGGACTACAAAGCTCATAATTCTTGGTCTTATGCTGTGCTGGCTGGGAGCAAAGGGAGTTGAACCCCTACATCTCAAAAGCCATAGACTTTATATCCCTGTACTGTTGGTGCTTGGCAAAAGCAAATATTTTGTAGGTCTCTGTACTTCAGAAATCTGCAGAACTTGCTTCACCAAGCAGTTTTCTGAAGTAATGGCAAACTATACCTGTGTAACTTGTATTATCCAGGGTGTGGGCAGGCTATGCTAAAAAATGTGTGTTGCTTAACATGGCAGGCTTGTTCATTGAAGAGCTCGCACAAGCAGTCCCAGAACAGAGGCTGAATTAATCCAGCCCAGGCCCTCTCTGGACAACCATATGCCACATCAGGGTTAAACATTAGAAATGAATATCAACTAAAAAGTATGAATTCCACCTTTTAAACATACAATAACATGATGGACAACAAGGCAAAAGAAAACCAGCTCATTTTTCCCAATCATACCATTAAACAAATTGACCCAATTAAATTTCCAGCCCCCCCCCTGTATTGCAATAAGCACAGCTTAATCTAGCAACAGTTAAAAATGCACACCATTCAATTCCACTCAAGCACACTTGTATATGATCAACACAACTTGCATGGAACACAAAGATTATAATGATTTAATATTAGATCCAAATTTAATATTCTGGCACACTCTTTCTTCAAATTCTACAAGTATTTCCTTAATTCAATTGTACATCCTTAGCAGCACTGACATGTCTGTATCCTGAGACCCAGGCAAACTTGGACAAATACTGACATGCAAGGCGCAATTCAACCTCTGATAAAAGATTCATGCCACTTTTCCTTTTATCTCACCTGAGGGGTGGGAAAGATCTAATAGGTTCTCAGCTTGGCAGGGTTGGGGGGGTGTTGTATAGAGCCCACTTTCCTAACAGACCTAACAGTAACACGTATCTATTCTCCCCCCCCTAATAAGAGTTAAACAGCTTATAAAATATTTTATAAAGTACTATTATTCATCTTGATTCTTATAAACGTTGGCACAGAAGCAACTTGAATCCATATTATAACTACTTCATGGAGAGGACAATTAATTAGTTACTACTGTATTTGGTTTTCTCTATTCTGGCTGTAAAAGAGACTCAAGACTTCTGTGGCAATATGGAGAAAGCCTTGTGGTAGCAGTTGGTAAGGTAAAGGTACAGGGACCCCTGACCATTAGGTCCAGTCATGACCGACTCTGGGGTTGCGGCGCTCATCTCGTGTTATTGGCCGAAGGAGCTGGCATACAGCTTCCAGGTCATGTGGCCAGCATGACAGCCGCTTCTGGTGAACCAGAGCAGCACACAGAAACACCATTTACCTTCCCGCCAGAGCGGTTCTTATTTATCTACTTGCACCTACGAACTGCTTGGTTGGCAGGACCTGGGACCAAGCAACGGGAGCTCACCCCGTCGCGGGGATTCGAACTGCCGACCTTCCAATCAGCAAGCCCTAGGCTCTGTGGTTTAACCCACAGCGCCACCCGCGGCCCGGTAGCGGTTGGTACCTTGTAGTAAACTGACATACTGATTAAATTTCGAACAGCCTCCAGTCATGTAAAATGTACTTTTCAAGAAAATGAGTCCGTTCCAAAAATCCTGTAACTATGGTAGTATTGTGACGGGGTGAGCTCCCGTTGCTCGGTCCCAGCGCCTGCCAACCTAGCAGTTCGAAAGCACGTCAAAGTGCAAGTAGATAAATAGGTAGCACTACAGCGGGAAGGTAAACGGCATTTCCATGTGCTGCTCTGGTTTGCCAGAAGCGGCTTTGTCATGCTGGCCACATGACCTGGAAGCTGTATGCCGGCTCCCTCGGCCAATAATGCGAGATGAGCGCCGCAACCCCAGAGTCGGTCACAATGGACCTAATGGTCAGGGGTCCCTTTACCTTTATGGTAGTACTGTAGTTAGAATTAGGTATTTATTGAGATTTTTTAAAGTAGTTACAGTGAAATAATAAGTTTTACTGGTTTCTTATTCTACTGTTTTAATGTTGTTTTTCATTTTGTAGCCATGCTAAAGAAATTCTCCATTGTTTGAAGAATAAATATTTCAAGGAATTAGAAAACCAGGTGGTAGACGGTCAGAAAATTGAAATGCCTCAGCCATTAAGCTGGTAAGACTACCTGTAGGATAGCCATCAACATATTTAGCATGTTCCTGCCTTTGCTGTGTACCGTATATGCTGGCGTATAAGGCGACTGGGCGTATAAGACGACCCCTTACTTTTCAAGTTAAAATATAGAATTTGGGATGTACTCCAGCCCTTTTTTGGCGGGGAGGGGAGGGGAGGCTGTCTTCTCCAGCACTCAAGTCTGCAGCCGGGGAAATGGTGGTTTGTTTGTTTGTTTGCTTGCTTAGTTATTGAGAGGGGGAAAGAAGCCAGAGAGAGGAGAGATAGAGAAGCAGAGACATCGATCAAAAGGAGGGAGAGGGAGAGGGAGAGGGAGGCAGAGACATCGAGCAAAAGGGGGGGGAAAGAAACCATAGAGAGGATAGCGATAGAGGGGCAGAGACATCGGAGGCTCACACAGCCAGCGAAAGACGCTGAGCAGCAGTGAAAGAGAGAGCAGAGAGAGAGACAACGAGGCTGGCTCAGTGAGCAAAAGGGGAATAGAAGCCAGGGAGAGGGAGAGGGAGGCAGAGACATCGAGCAAAAGGGGGGAAAAGAAACCATAGAGAGGATAGCGATAGAGGGGCAGAGACATCGGAGGCTCACACAGCCAGCGAAAGACGCTGAGCAGCAGTGAAAGAGAGAGCGGAGAGAGAGAGAGACGGAGAGATCCCTTTGCTTTGCGCTGACAAAAAGAGAAGAGACAGCAGCTTGACACCAATGAAATACACAAAACTGTATCTCTGCGCTGATCCAGGTCACAAAGCCATGAGGGAGCCATTCTCCCTGGCGGGGAGCAGCCCCCTCCCGAGCGCGCTTCTTTGCGTTCATATGGTCACTGCATACAGTGGGGATGCGGCCGTTTTTGAGCTCCCCCCACCGTATGCGGTGACTGCAGATTCTTGGACCCGGCGTATAAGACGGGCCCCCAACTTTTGAAAAAAAATTCCTGGGTTCAAAAGCCGTCTAATACGCCAGTATATACGGTAATTGTCTACACTGACTTTAAAGGAATATTAGCCATTTTTTCCTGCTATGTGGTATTCTCAACTTATTAGTTGCAGTGTGATCTTTTTAAAGATTATTCTAAATGGACCCATAAATACATGTGTGGAATACCATTGAGAAGTGACTGCAGGGGGAATGGGTAAAAATAGCCTCTCCGCTTCTAACAGTGTGAACGTCTGGTGAATTGGAGTCTGTTCTATGTACAAGAGGAGCCCTTCATTTGCAGATGGGCTTCTTGGGATCCAAGTTGGGATGGTGGAGAACTCTGGTTCACTCCACAGGAGCAAACCTTCCCGGCCAACATCCAAATTTTGTCGGTCGGGATCTCGACGGACTGCCTGGATCTCGTGGGAGTATGCTACTATTCCGCCCATTCCTTTGATGTCCAATGGAGGTCACAATGTATTTTGACACAAAATCAGGTGTGCCATAGGTGTGCCATCTGTCCAATCTAAGTTGATAGGGACACTGTGCCATTCGCATGTGATGCTGTGGCCAAATTTGATCACAATCGGGCAAGTGGTTTCGGAGAAAGGTGGGCATTAACAAAACACATTTTCTGCATATATGAATGATAAGATGGAATGGCATGCTCCATTTTTCCATTTCAAATATCCTGGTGATAGTTCTTACGAAAACTGTATTTCATTAGGTATCCAGAAGAGTTGGCATGGCACACAAACCTAAGCAGAAAGGTCCTGCGAAAATCCCCACAACTAGAAAAATTCCATCATTTTCTTGTTAGTGAAACAGAATGTGTAAGTATGTTCCTAAGTTGTTGTTTTAATTCATTTTGTGTCTTACTGTGATCTTTTGCATCAAAGAATTGTTACTCCCTGTCTTGCCATTGACATGTCCCTTAGGGAACTAGAGATTGCTGTGTCAAAGTGAAAAGTAAGGTGCACATGAAAGTGTCTTCTGACAATGTGTTAATGAAATTCTCCCATTAATAGTTTGTTAGGAACAAAATCAGAAAGGATTAGAGCAATAAAACTTGCATTAGGGTTTCATATATACATTTTCTGCATCTAGAATATTCCAAACCTAAAATTGGAGTTGCCACTGATTACAAATTTTTATTTTATTGTTCTAGGGGAACATTAGTCGTCAAGAAGCTGTCAGTATGATTCCTCCCCTGCTACTTAATGTCCAGTCTCATCACAAGGTAGGCCTTGCATTGCTATTGGATCTTGAAGTCTTGTTAAAAGTAGCCTGACACAGTACATCTGATATACGGTACTCTTTTTTTATTATTATAAATTTGCAGTATATTACAAATTCACCCTGGGGAGTGGCTTTGCTGAAGCCTGGCTTCAGGGTATCAATAAGACACATTTCTGTTGCTTAAAAGGTTGGTCACTCAGTTGCGCATTAGGGCAGTGGCCAGTTGCACGAGTGGCTTAATCATTTTATCCTTTTACAGTATCGCTTCATTCTTTCTCAATTACATACATTCAGAATAAAAAGGATTGTGAAGTTAGCTGGAAAGGTATTTCAACACATACTTGAATTAATGCATTCTTCATTGATGTACTTCTATTCAATTGCTACGGACTGATCTTAATTAGATCTCCCAGTTTTAACTGGAATGTTTGTAGTACAGTGGTACCTCGACTTAGGAAGACGATCCGTTCCGCGGCCGTCTTCGTAAGTCGAAGTCTTCAGTTGTCGAAGCGCCCGTTCTTCGCATGCGTGAAGTGCGATTTCGTGCTTCTGCGCATGTGCCGACTGCGCGCGCCGCTTCTGCGCAGGCGAAAGACTTCCGGGTTTGTCAACTTTGTAAGTCAATCAATCAAAAGTTTATTGCATTAGCCATATAGCCATAGCACATATAAAAGATCAAACAGGCAACTGTCGCACAACAACATAGAATACAACAAATACAACTATAACATTAAATATAACATTAAATATAAAATCCAGCTGAGTGCGGCTGGTAAGGTAAGGTAAAAGACAAAGGTAAAAGACAAAGGTGTGTCGACTGTGAGTATAACAGGAATTTACATAGGACTAGGGCTGGGCAAGTTAGCCGAAAAGGTGGCCCTGAGTTTCAGGGCCTGTAAAATGTAGATGGCCACATCGCGTGAAACCAAGGGGTTGGCGTCCACCAATAAGTACTTCATGCGGTCGATGTCCCGTGCGATGGTCGTCGGGATTAAAGAGAGAAGCCTGGATCTTACTGAGGCATATAAAGGACAGTAAAAGAAAAAGTGTATATAGTCCTCAATCTTTCTCTCATTGCATGGGCAAAGTCGAAGGTTCAATGGTGTGTTGGAAAAAACGCCATGTAAGAATGCTGTAGGAATGACGTGGAATCGAGCTAGTGTGAAGGTCCTTCTTAATGTGGGGTTTGTCAATTCGCTCAGATAGTGGGCCAGAGATCTAACTGCCTTCACGTGGGGAAGCCACGTGGAGAGTTTGCCACTTTAGATTGTGCTAGATCGAAGGCTTCATCCCTAGCTATGATCCAACTGCGGATTTTATTTTATTTCGGAAGTCGAAACCTTTGGAAGTCGAGTCGTTCGGATGTCGAGGTATGACTGTATTGTGGAGGGCTTAGAATCATCTTACTGAAATGAAGAATTCTGTAGACTTTGCCCTTTACTGAAGTAACTACTTCTAAGCAGATAATACAGCTGTGAGAGTTACTTTCCCAGGTACTGTATGTATACGCAAAATCGCGTATATTGAGGAACACTATCTAAAAAGCCTAAATCCACCAAACTCCACCACAGTCGCTCGCTCCAAGCCTCCTTTCTCAAACTCCCAACTCTCCACATGCCTCAAAAGCCGATCCAAAGCCTTCTGGGATTGCAGTTGCAAAGGCTCCTGGGATTGCTAGCTGCTTCAACACTCTTTTTGTGCCATTTTTGCAGTTTAAATTGATTTATTTAACTGATTCCCAATGCTTTGCATATATGTGGTTGCACACGAGTTGAACGTGCATTAGTGGGGAGATGCCTATATGTAATTTAATTTTTTGTACATATATTAATGAGCTCTTTTATTTGTGTATTGTTTTCCTCTTGGTAGATTCTAGATCTGTGTGCTGCACCAGGGTCCAAAACTGCCCAGCTTATTGAAATGCTGCACGCAGACATGAATGTTCCTTTTCCAGGTAAGTGAGATGGAGTGTTATATAGAGATACTTGCCCCATTTTTTGTTGAGAAACAAAATTCATTTCAGTCAAGGCTGTACCTTTCAGGGTTAGCATTGGATTATGGCCATTAGTGCCCAGTTTTCTCACACATAAGATGCAATTCAACCCAAGAAAGAGGCGGACCTTCAAGTAATGTTTTTGAAGGTTTGCCAAAAAGATTCATGAAGGGGAGAGGGCTTAAAGCCACATGGTGCCAAACAGTATAGGCCCTGCATAGAATAGGGACCTGCTTCTGGAACCTCAATATGGTTGCTGTTAGCAGTTGGATCTTACCTGTGGATTCCACTATTTCACCTTCCTCAGTGCAATCACCCCTTTGTCACACATTTTCTTAATATTGAGGTATATGTATTTGTGTATTATTTCTGCTACTTGGCCACACTGGAACCTTTAAGCCATCACCCAAGAAGCACCCGTTCCCTGTTGTGTTTCTTTACCTGGATTAAAAATGGGCTTCCACTTCTTTTATATTAGTTGCGTTTCATCCCCTTTCTCGTGTCTGGTCATTTTGTGTTGGCCTTTTCCTGTCCCTCTGCTTTCCCAGATCCATCCTGTTTTTGTCATCTATCAGTCTTCATATTCTCTTCCTGTATCTTTAGTGCCACCAGTGTTTCAGACACCTTTCCTGTTCTTTTTTCTTATATCTCTCACGACAAAGTTCCTTCCTCATTACCCTGACTTCATCAGTTTATTTTTGTAGGCAAAGCTACTAAGTGGTTTCATAACTGATCATTTCTTAGAATGCTTTTCTTGTTTTATTAAAGCCACTTAAAAACAAATCTACAACACTTCTCTTTTTATATAACTTCAAATAATGCTCAAAACGTAACTTAACTATCGCATCATGTGGTTATTAGATCATACAATGTCCTGAGCTTCCTGTTTCCAGCGGTGAGAAATGGCTGACTCCCATACAATCGGACCCCAGCCGTGCCAGTAATCCAGGGCTGATATGGGGGTAATTAGCCTTGGCAGACTCCCCAGGGTGGGGGAGGACTGTCTCGTAGACCCGCAGATTGTCCGAGGTTGCCAGCTTGCATCGTGCAAGAGGCAGGACACTGGGTCCCAGAGCACGAAACAGCTGGCACTCTATGAAGTCACTCTCATAGCCGGGAATATCTGTTTGATGAAATAATCAGATTTGGAGAATAAACAGACATAGTCTGGACCGAAGAAGACAGAAAAAACCTGCAGATTTGTACAGTCTCTGGCTAGGACTTCAAGGCCCGGACTTCGAAGAGATTCGAGTCATGGTGTTTGGATCAAGGAGGTATTGTACGGTCTTTTTTCTCCACAATACTTACAATTGGTTTTTCTGCCAAGCCTCATTAAGAAATCTAATTTATTTTGAGGCGTACATATGGACTTCTATTTATAATTGGGTATTCAACTGTGCAGCTTTATTTGGCTTGAAAGACTTGATAAAGAAAAGAAGAAACAAGATGGCGCTTGTTAATGACACAGCACAGAAAAATGCGAGTTCCCTGTTTCGAAGGAACTGGAGATGCTTGTTGGCTGACTTTGTAGTGATTTGAGACAATAAATTGGGATAACATGCAGAGCAGCTGTTTGCAGAGTTTCTTCATTAAGTGTGAGAGAGAAGGCTAAATGGATGTCTAGCAGCTCCTAGGGCCCAGGAGAGGGGAATGTGTTGTCTCCAAAAGCTGATCGATCGTCAAATGATTTATATCTGTGGAATACAGTTTCTTTATAGTACAAGATGCAAACAGTATGCCTTTCATCAATCGACATACTTGGACAACAGACCGGATGGGAGTAACTTAACAACTTAACAACATGGGAGTTGCTGTCTCATTAAATTTTAAATGAGGACTTGGGCAACAGCCTGGATAGGAAGTGGAATGAGGTCAGGAGGGGCTGCGCTGGTAAACAGACAGTTGGAAAAATACAATCTTACAAATAAAGCGGTACTTAATGGATATAAGGATATATGACTTTTGACATGATTGAGAATCGCACAGCCAGGAATGGAGAATTTTAAAATGGTAAAATTGGAATGTGGAAAATAGGAGAACAACAAGAAGAAGCAGGAATGAGACATGAGAATGCTCTTCAGGAGGTCCAGACTATGGGAAGCCCAGAAAAAATTAATAATTAATAATTTGGACTACAATTTGGCTCTTTTTTCTTTTCTTTTTTAGTTTAGTGTTTTTCATTGGAATATGATTATATGTTAATTGGCTGTTTGTATTGGAAAACTAATTAAAAAAAAGACCAGACAATGTCCTATAAAATGTTAATGTCAATTGACACCCCCTCCCTCGTACTTTATATTGATGATTATTCTAAAAAAAATTCTCATAAATTATGCTTTTGCTTATAACATTTTCTTAATATTCTTTTGAGCACCTTGTCTAATATACTGCAGAAAAATTCATTTGTTTGCCCCCTCCAGAATTCCACCTTTAACCTAAAGAGTTCATTTTTTTTTTCTTTAGAGGGATTTGTAATTGCAAATGATGTGGACAACAAGCGTTGCTATTTACTGGTTCATCAAGCAAAGAGGTTAAACAGCCCTTGTATCATGGTTGTAAATCATGATGCTTCCAGCATCCCTAATTTACAGATCACCACTAATGGAAAGAAGGAGATCCTCTTTTATGATAGGATATTATGTGATGTCCCTTGCAGGTATGTGCTTCTGACTTTTTAATACTAGTATGCCCTTTACATCACATCAAGATAACCAGGTGTGATGTTTTGTATAGGGAGAGAGGATTTGCATCTGAGAGACTGGAGTTCAAATCTCTTGCTCTGTGGGTAACCTTGGGCAAATTATTATATCCCAGGATTGCTTCTAAATGTGGGAAGCAAAAGTGCTCATGCACGCCACTTTGCGCTCATTGGAAGAAGTGTGGAATACAAAATAATTCATAAGTTTCTAAAATTAAAGCATAGTAAAATTTTCTCAGCCTTAATTATTATTTTTAGTTGTGCACAATAGCCTTTTCTCAGTGTCATGTTTGTCTTTTGCATCCTGTTCAGTTTTCTTTGAAGTATGCATCTGCTTTGAAATAGCAGAGATCTCAAAAACTGAACCACAGTCTTACTAACAACAGCTGTGCTTAAAAACAAACAAACAAACAAACAAACGGGGAAAGGAGTAACTGAAAGAATAGACTACAAAAGTGTGCTTCACTTTTTGCCAAATCTAGCCTGTTGATTTTCTGGTGCTGATAGAACCTAGTGGTTGATATAATCCAGGGTTAGGCAACCTAAGGCCCATGGGCCGGATGCTGCCCAATCGCCTTCTCAATCTGGCCCGCAGATGGTCTGGGAATCAGCATGTTTTTACATGAGTAGAATGTGTCCTTTTATTTAAAATGCATCTCTGGGTTATTTGTGGGGCTTGCCTGGTATTTTTACATTAGTAGAATGTCTGCTTTCATTTAAAATGCGTCTCTGGGTTATTTGTGGGGCATAGGAATTCGTTCTTTCCCCCCCCCCCCAATATAATCCGACCCCCCACATGGTCTGAGGGACGGTGGACCGGCCTATGGCTGAAAAAGGTTGCTGACCCCGATATAATCAGTTTCACAACTTGTTTTTCAGGAGAAATTACAGCCTGACCACAATTTCCCATGCATTGGTAACCTCATGGCTGGATTACTGCAATAAGACAGTCTATATGGGGCTACTATTGGGATGGTGCAAAGGCTCCAGCTGCTACTGGATATGGTGACTAGGCTTCTTGGGGGGCAAATTGCTACCAGCATATAACACCCTGATTGCGGGGTTTGTACTGACAGCCAATCTGCTACCAGGCCGAGTTCAAGGTGCTCGTATTAATATATGCATCCCTAAACAGCTCAATATCAGGTTATTTAAGAGACTGTTTGAACCCTTCTATACCCAGTAGACAGCTGCCATCTGCGGGACAGTTTCTCCAGCAAGTTCCAAAGCTTTCAGAAGCCTCCTCTATAGTAGCTCAGAGCAGAGCTTTTAGTGTGCCTCTATTTTGTTGGAATAGCATTCCTGTCAAAATACCATCAGTACCTACTATCTGCACTTTCCAGAAACAACTGAAGACATTTTTGCTCCAATACGCTTTCCTCGGTGGATAAATTCTCTTTACCACGACCATCCACTTGTTACTGATTTAGATTAGTTTTGGTTTAGTTTTAGTTGTTTTTCTGTTTTTCACTGTTTATATAATTGCCTTGAGACAGTGTTTTAGAAAGCGATTAATAAATAATAATAGTCAATGATGCAATTATTTCTGATTTTCAAAACACACAAGGTGTGTTACTGACTCAGAATGTAGCTTACTGGTTTCATTGGAATTCATCTCCTCTTGCAGTGGAGATGGTACCATGAGAAAAAACATTGATGTATGGAAAAAGTGGACTACTCAAAACAGCTTGCATCTACATGGGTAAGAAACCATTTTATTTCTAATATCACATCCTTTTTGAACTTCAGTGGAATAAGATTACAAGTAATAACTTCACATTTTCACAAAATGTATTTCCTTGTATTTTAATCTCCCCACCCTTCAAGGTATTTCAAGCTAGTTTACTGTAAAGTTAAAAATTGGTTCACACACATCACAAGCATATACAGTAGATTTTATGCCTAGTGGGGCACAGGAGCAAACTTTTTGCATGAAATGCCTAGATGTCAGGGCCCTTAATTAGTAAGGGTTTTATCATGATGATGTAATAACTATGGTGTCCAAAACAGAGGCCAGTGACTAAATAATTCAGAATATTTTGCTGTGAATGAGTAAGATAAGTGTATAAACTCAGAGGTAGTATTCAACTAAGTTTTCCTCAGAGTAGACCTAACTTAGCCATGCCTGTCAATTTCAGTAGGTCTACTCTGGGTAAAAATTGGTTGAATACCACTAAAATATATAAAAGCAAGTTTTTCTTCCCTTCAACTTTGTTTTCAATATTTGACAATTGATTTTTTAAATGTTGCAAAATGGAGAAAAGAATAACAGATGTGAGAACAATATAAACTCTCATTAACAAATACTGCACCATTGATAATACTTCACATGCTTTAATCTGGACACATTCCAGATTCATAGTCGTACATTCCCCCATTTATATTCTCTCTGCTGCTTTCCCAACCAAACCCTTCACAGTAAGAAGGCAGCTTTGGCCAACAAGGCATTAATTATTCCATGGTTGATCATACATTTTAGAATATAACATACTGACTTATGTATGTCCATACCAGTTATAAAAAAAGATTGTAGAGAGTAATGGTCTTGCAATCTGCTCCTTTGTTGTTTATCTGGATTAGCACATTTGTACCTTTGCATTACATTTCAGATGATAGTTCAGTGTCTTCAGTACATTTCCAAGAATAGCTTGTGGGTAAGGGATTGGTCAATACTTCTCTATTGACTAATCAGATACAGTGGTACCTCGGTTTACAAACACAATTGGTTCCGGAAGTCTGTACTTAACCTGAAGCGTACTTAACCTGAAGTGAACTTTCCCATTGAAAGGAATGGAAAGGGGATTAATCTGTTCCACACGGTCCATGGAGTACTTAAACTGAAGTGTACTTAACCTGAAGCAAACTTTCCCATTGAAAGTAATGGAAAGGGGATTAATCTGTTCCAGACGGGTCCGCAGAGTACTCAACCTGAAGCGTACTTAACTCGAGGTATGAGTGTAATTGGTTCCGGAAGTCCGTACTTAACCTGAAGCGTACTTAACCTGAAGCGAACTTTCCCATTGAAAGTAATGGAAAGTGGATTAATCCGTTCCAGACAGGTCCGCAGAGTACTTAAACTGAAAATACTCAAACCGAGGCGTACTTAAACCGAGGTATGACTGTATTCCAAGAATGCCAGCATTGAGGAGGATTGACCATGTTCCCTTTTGCAGGAAAAAACAACATGTCTTGTGGCATCTTAATGACTAAACAAATGCAGAGTAAATAATAATAGGTATACTGTCATGCTGTGGTCAAGGAGACCCAGGCTCAAATCCTCACTCAGCAATAAAAGACATTAGCTGAAAGGTCAGTTAGTTGAAGGGAACAGTAAAAAAAAGGTAATAAAGCTAAATAATTAACAGTTTTAAAAACTCTGCCATTGTTTCACAATAAGAGCTGTAATTTTGATTTTCTTTTTAGGATACAGATCAGACATGTAGGTTGTTACTTTTGCTTTCACAGTGTTAATGTTTTTAGAAACACTTTACCATTAGTTAACTGGCTATTTGGGCAAACCGTTTTTGACTGTCAAATATCCAACCCTAAGCACCACACCAGCACCAGTTCAGTTTGCCTCCTTAATTTTTCTACACACAGTGTATGACATCCTTTGGTTGCATCTTAGTTGATTCCTTATTCCATACACTCAAAAGACTTAATAAATGGTGTATTCTACATACATATAAACGACTTTGTATATGATACAGCAATTGACGTGACTTGTTGAATGGGTAGGAACAATTGAGCTCTTTCAGTGTGACAAAACATGTTGACAAAACATTTGACAGTGTGACAAAACATGTTGAAAGCAGTGTCAAAGTCAACTTGAAATCTCATGACCAACTCTTGGGAAAGGATGATGAGATACTAACCTGTTCGTGAATTTACAGATTGCAGTTAAGGATTGCAACCCGTGGAGTTGAGCAGCTGGCAGAAGGAGGTAGGATGGTGTACTCTACCTGCTCATTGAATCCTGTTGAAAATGAAGCTGTCATTGCCTCTCTGCTGGAAAAAAGTGAAGGTGCGTGTATCTCCTGGTTGTATAGTGAGAACAGACAATAAAAGTGGAATCAAGTGTTAAACCATGCTCGATTTGTATAAACTATACTCAATTTGGGTTGAAGGAGGCATCTGGTAGTTGACTATCCCCACTACCCAAGAAGGCAGGGAGTATGTGGCCAGTGTAGAGTTGGAATTGACCCTGAGGATTATCTAGTCCAACTCCCTGCAATGCAGGAATCTCAACTAAAGCAACCCTGACAGATGGCCACCCAACCTCTGCTTAAAAACTTCCAAGGAAGGAGAGTCCACCATTTTTCCAGGGAGTCTGTGCCACGGTTGGAACAGCTCTTATCGTCTGAAAGTTTTTCCTCATGTTTAGTTGGAATCTCCTTTCTTGTAACTGGAATCCATTGGTTCAGGTCGTAACCTCTGAAGCTGGAGAAGAAGAGCTTGCTCCATGTGACAGTCCTTTAGATATTTGAAGATAGCTGTCATATCTCCTCTCAGTCTGCTGTTTTCCAGGCTGAACATACCCAACTCCCTCAACCATTCCTCATAAGGCCAGGTTTCCAGACCCTTGATCATCTGCACACCTTCCAGCTTATCCATATCCTCCTTAAATTGTGGCGCCCAGAACTGGACACATTACTCCAGGTGTGGTCTGGCCAAGGCACAATGGAATGGTACTATTACTTCCCTTGATCAGGATCCTGTACTTCATGAAGTGGAGTCTAATGAAGTGTGCAGTTTGAATGCAAACCTGCAGTTCTCACATGCAACTCTGACACCCCTTTTAAGGTTCTTCTGCTTGTGAACCTGAATGGTCCCTCCCACTCAATACCTTTTTACACAGTGTCCTCCTTCCTGCTCATGCCTGCCTCTTTCTTGCTGGATGCTTCACCCCCTGACGGTCCTGTATTGCTCCAGGACACGCGACTCAGGGGAATCTGGGGGTTGATCACATCTGGGTTCCTCTGAGTCAGCTTGGTTCGGGCCTCAGCCAAATCTGGTGCACAGGCCTATGACTCACTTGGGTACAATCCTAATCCCACTCACATGGGAGTATGCCCCATTGAATTTAATAAGGCTTACTTCAGAGTAGACTGGTTATAATTGTTGTGTTTGTCTCCATGTACCCCCATGCTCTCTCTCTTATGCTTCATTCATTGGCTGAAATGAATAGGTGATGCTTCTTACAGCAGTCCTGTGGAGATAAAGTGGGCAGAGTTAGAGAAATGCAATTCCCAACCTTCATTGTTTGCAGCAGTGGTGTGGTAATGGGGGTGGGGAGGCGCACCGCTCCGGGCAGCAGGCTGGGCGGGGGGCAGCAGGCTGGGCGGGGCTGACCACCTCCAATGGCCACTGCCGTGCGACGTGGCCGCCACCATGGAGGAGAAGCCCCAACGCAAGCGAGACTGCCTTATTCCGCGGTTTGCTCGGGGGGTTTGCTGTGGCGCCGTGGCGCACGCCTGCTGTGTGTGTTGTGTGCCGTGACGCATGCGTCGTGATGTGCGGCGGATACCCTGCCCCCCCCCCCGGCGGGGTGCCTTCGCGTTTGCCGCCCCGGGCAGCCAGGCGGCTAGCTACGCTGCTGGTTTGCAGATCATATAAAGAATTGTGTCACTTCAAAACATGTTGTTTTTCTTGGCTTTGGATAGTTTCTCAGAGTTGGCACAGCGTAACTTTCCTAGCTATCTCTTATTTACAGTAAACCTATTTGTTCAAAGGTGCCTTAGAACTTGCTGATGTCTCTTCTGAATTGCCTGGTCTGAAAAGGATGCCTGGGGTCACACAGTGGAAGGTATATATTTTTTTTAATAGAAATGTGTACTGTAATTGAATCTCAACCAAACTTTAATAGAGAAAAGTATTCATTCTGTTAGTTCTAAAATCAAATGAGTAGTCATGTGTTTATGGGTATATGAAACTGCCTTGCGCTGGATCAGACCATTTGACCATTATCTACCCTGACTAGCAGTAGCTTTTCAAGATCTGAAATAGAGGTATTTCCCAGTCATACTGTACTTGAGATGCTTTTTAATTAGAGGTGTCAGGTGCTTGGATCTTTTTATGTGCAAAGAATGTCATCAATCATGGAACTATTTCTTCTTTCCCTAAATCAGACCTATGCGAAGCTCTCCAGGGTTTCAATAAACTTCTCTCTGTCTGAAAGAATAGGGGCCCTAAAGATATATGTCCTCTGTCTCCTGGCACAGATTCTTGGCCTTGTCTTCTCCTAATCCTATGATGAGTAGGAAATGAACATATGCTGAAGCAAAAGAGCACTACTGTTCCGTAGCAGTTCATTACTCAACTCCAACTTCCCTGTCAGGAGAAAGCTCTTACCATTTTTATTGAAGCAAGTACCTGGAAACCTTAGCTTGAGAATAATTGACAAACATAAGTTTAAGAGAAATTGAGAGTAAGGTTTATTGCTGAGCAATAAAGGTCCAGTGAATAACCTCAGAAAGTCTGGACCCTGATCAATGGGTGTCCAGGGGTTTTATAGGTTTATCAGATATTACATATTCATATATTGCATTAAGCATCAAGCCAATGAGCATTGGACAGCACCTCAGAATCCCTCCTTCTATCTGTGTCCTTGTGAGGGGATTCACTTCTGCTTTCTTGTACCGACCTTTGGTGCACACATTTTTGGCATGAAAATGAATATTACAAATAAAAATCAGCTACAAAAATGCAAAGTATGTTCATAGTAAACAAATAAACAGATTATCTTTTGAACATATTGTAAACATCAGGAAGTAAAATATTGCAAATGAAAATCAACTAGCAAGTATAAATTCCACCTTTTAAAATAGCATGATGAACAACAAGACAAAAGAAAATGTGCTCGCTCTTCCATGAATCAGTCATACCATTACAAACCAGTTAAATCCACTGCCCCCAATATAGCAATAAACACAATAGCTAAGAAGAAATACCGGTACCATTCAGTTCCACTCAAGCACACATTTACATGATGAACGCACATCAAACACACAAACTAATGAATATACTCAAACTTACTATTCTGGTATACCCTCAAATCATATTGTTGTCCACATTCTACAAGTGTTACATCCTTGATCAACAACCCATTTTGCATGTTGACTTCATGAGACCCAACTGCTAACATACAAGCAGACAACAATATTACAATACTACAATTCACTCCCTAGATAAAACATTCATACAAGCACTTCCCTGTGACTGTTTCTCGGAGGGGGCAGAATCTATCCCCAGTAGCAGGCTTTCACCCTGGGGCAGGGGGTATAAAACCACATCCTCCAGCTTTCTAGCAGATTCATCTATTTCACCTAGTGTGCTAAGTTTTAAAATATTAATAAAATCTGAAATTGCTATTTAACAGTCTCCTCTTGTAATCTGCTGACTTGTCATTGGCAAATTTAAGGCCGCCCTCATTGTTAATTGGAACTTTTTCCCACCTAGGTAATGACAAAAGATGGCCAGTGGTTTGAAGACTGGAGTGAAGTGCCTTCCAACAGGCAAACCCAGATCCGGCCCACCATGTTCCCCTTAAAAGATGAAGAAAAACTTAAAGAGTTACATTTGGAGCGCTGGTGGGTATTCTTGCAGCTGATTGTTTCCACGCTCAGCATACTCTTGCACAGGCATCCCCAAACTGCGGCCCTCCAGATGTTTCAGCCTACAACTCCCATGATCCCTAGCTAACAGGACCAGTGGTCAGGGATGATGGGAATTGTAGTCCAAAACATCTGGAGGGCCGAAGTTTGGGGATGCCTGCTCTTGCAGTTCCTAGTTGATTGTAAAGAGGAAATGTTTATTTTGGGGTTGTTTGTTGGTCTCAGAACGGTAGACTGTGTTTTAGTTCAGGTTCATCTAAATATCAGGTTGCATCCAACTAAGTCATGCTCAGAGTAGAGCCATTGAAATTGGCAGACTTGTTAATTGGATACAGTTGTGAAGTATGTGCTCAGACAGCTGTAAGCACTTTTTATTTTAAAAAAAGGATGTGTGCATTGGGGATGACTGCTTAAGTGGCAATGCAGGAAACCAGATAAACTTTCTTAAAGCAAAAAAAAAGCTGTTGTTATTATTTGTTACAGTTATATCATCCTTTTCTGCTGCTGAGCTCAAGCTGATTAAAAATTATGTTTCATAATCATTTGGATATTTGCTTTTACGATACGTTCCTTAACCTAAAGCAGTCAAATACTGTGAAAATGTCACTGTTGTGAATTCTTTATTCAATATATGATAGTTCAGGAAAAAAATAATGGTAGAAAAACAGTTCACTTAGATTTCATTTGGCTTGATTTTTTTTTAAAAAAAAATACACCAAAAAGTATGAACTTCCTTGTTCATAAACTGAATCTCAGTTTCCTTCCTTAGATGGTGCATAGTGGTACAAAATCTGTGTCTTTATCTAGTTTCAGAATTCTGCCGCATCATCAGAATACTGGAGGTTTCTTTGTAGCTGTATTAATTAAAAAATCTCCGATGCCATGGAATAAGCGTCAGCCCAAGGTAATGTTTGCTCTAGCTGGAACGGTTTTGCAACATGTCATGAAAGAGGGGCTAGGATCCCAAGATCCACAAGACACGTTTGGTGGCCCCAGAGGACTGTGGGCTTCTGTGTCTCATAGAGCAACCCCTCTCACTCACCCCGGGCCACAAAGGGGAACTGTTTTTGAGAATGGATGTCAAGGGGAACTTTCAAGTGCAGTTGGTGAATTTAAAAAAACAACTCATTGAGCAGTCCAAATCTATGAACATCCTCAAATTCATTGAGACCTGGGCATTATGTTGGTATGGGGTATCTATTCAGGGTCTGCATTTGGCTAAAGTGTAGCACAGGGGAATCCAAGAGAAACGTCAGAGGCAAAAGTGGACATAGAAATGTGTGTGGCTCTTAGATTTGTACAGTAGGCTGACTTCTGGCCACGCATGTCAGAGGTTTCTACACATATCTCTTAATCCACGGACGTAAGGTTTCCTGCCCCTGGGGTAACATAAATACAACTCCAGGTGCATATGGCTGCATCATTGGCTAGTTAGTGAAATTGAGGCATGGAAATATGTATAGATGGAAGGCAACGTGGCACCTTATGGTACCTGGTTTTCTCGTGTAGGGCTGCTTTCTACATAATAATGGAGTTATTATGAAGTTATCTATGTTAGAGAACAACTAGCACAGAAAGAGCTATACAAAAGAAAAGAAGGGTCTCAAAGTAACATCTCTTGGGTGTTTTGGAAAAAGGCTGGGTCTATAAAGCCCCTTTTAGTTGAGCAATTGATCTCAAAATGGCAGAATGAGTACTAGCTGTCCCGGCTTCTGTTTTGAAGTTGGTCCTGTGACATTTATGGACAAGGAACAGGTCTTCCATTGAAACCCAGTTCCGACAAGTTTTTCAGATAGTTGTAGAAATAACTGTGAAATCATTGTATAAGAAAGTAGAAGTGCAAAGATGCAGCGTTGAAGATGTGCATAATAATGTTATACATAATAATGTATTTTGGGTGGGCACAATCCAGCCAGAACTAATCAATTCTTAAGGCCCATTTATTTCAAGAGTGCCCTAGGTGTTAAGCTGAAAAAATATTTAAATCTTCTGTACTCTGGATAGCGTGGAAACATCTTTAAAGCATCTTTCGCTGTTTTAGAATATGCATTCATGCAAATCCTGTGGATTTTGAGGTACACTTAGATTCATTGATAGTTCACAGTTTTTCATTTTGCTGTATTACAGTTCCTGTGAAGTTGCACAGTTAGAGAATGCAGTGTGGAATGTAAAAAAATACAGTAGGAATAGGAGCAAAATGCACAGGATAGGAAAAAGGAATAATATTCTATCATGTTTTTTTGCTGCCTTTGCCCATATTTTTTTTTGGGGGGGGTGGGTTACCTCCCTTTTTGTTTTAGTTATTGCTGGCCCTCTTTAACCTACATATCAGAGGAGACAAATTGATAATTTAGAATTTTCTTATTAATGCCCTCTGTAATAACATTTCAGGGAACTCGGCATCAGCTGCTTGAGTAGGAGGCTGCTAAGAAACTTGGGGAACAGAATGCACAGTGCTCGTGTCTCACTTTTTAAAAATAGGGAGCACATCTTGTAAGGCCAGTAAAATGGTAAAGGTAAAGGGGCCCCTGACCATCAGGTCCAGTTGTGTCCGACTCTGGGGTTGCGGCGCTCATCTCGCTCTATAGGCCGAGGGAGCCTGCGTTTGTCCGCAGATAGCTTCCGGGTCATGTGGCCAGCATGACAAAGCTGCTTCTGGCGAACCAGAGCAGCGCATGTAAAATGGTACATTATGACAATTTACATAAGACATATGCATGCAGACACATGTAGCTCAAAGCTCACCTGTAATTCTGTAAGACTAAATGTCAGAGGGTTTGGTGTGGCTACTCTAGAGTAACGACTCCAGCATGGTCTTTTAAGGCTTTTATTAAGTGCTGATTATTTACAGTGTTCAGAGCAATAAAAATGCATCCTTAAGGTGAGGTGTCAGAACTCCCGAATGGCGATTGGCGCGTTTTCTTCCAGCACCACAACTTTGGCAGACCCAACCTCTTCCCCCTACGTTTGCGTCGCAATTCGGGAGTTGGGGGGATTGGCCTCCCCCCCGTGCGTCCAACTTCCTGTCCCACCTGAGGCATGGGCTCCGCAACCCTGCCTGAGCCTCGGACACCACTTCCTGACTCTCCGCTGGAGGCAGAGCTCTCCTTACTCTCTCCAGCGCTTGGTGATGGGCTGGAACTTAAGATGGGAGGGACTTCCCTGTATCCCTTGTCCCTCACATCCACCCCCCTCCCAGGCTCCTCTCTCCCCCTCCCTAGTGGCTCTCTGCTTGCTGGGGACGAGTGAAATCCCAAGAAGTCAGTGGCATCCGAGCCTGTGGGTGTGAAAATTTCCCCCCAATCCTGCGATCTCTCTCCTTCCCCCTGAGAAGACGGAAATCCCAAGAAGTCAGTGGCATCAGAGCTGGTGGGAGTAAAAATGTTCTGCCAGTCCTCTCCTGCCTCTGACGTCGTCGACCTCGGTGAAACCCACACCTCTTCTTCCGTGTCCTCAAATTCCGCTTCCCATCTCCATGGGGAGCTGCTGCCTGCTATCCCTTCCTCCTGCTCCTCCCCCTCTCCCTCCCTTTCCATGTGCCAGGGCTTGGGCCTGTGGGGGAACAGGGCGTGGAACTCTTCCACTAAAAATTCCTCAGGTACTTCCGTGGCCGGTATCCACTCATTGTGGGATGGCGGAGTGTCCTCCCATGCTATCAGGTACTCCAGCCCTCTCACCCCTCTCCTTGAGTCTAAAATCTCAGTTGCCTCATTGAGCTGTCGGGCGTTTCCCGTCTCCCCCCCTCCCTCTGGAGGTTGATCGCTGTCCCTGAACCTGGTACTTTCCCTGTACGGCGACAGCAGTGATCTATGAAACACTGGGTGCACTCTCATGTCCTCCGGCAGTGCTAGCCTGAAGGCTACCGGGTTGACCTGTTGCGTGACCGTGAAGGGGCCCAGCCTCCTGGGTGCTAACTTTTTGCATCGCCCCCTGGTGGGAAGACCTTCCGAGGATAACCAAACCTTGTCCCCCACCCTGATGACCTCTCCCGGCCGCCTGTGGCGATCTGCCCCTTTCTTGTACGCTTCCTTGGCCCTCTCCAAGTGTTCTCTGAGCTGCTGGTGCACCGTCTCCAGGTCCTCTGCCCAATCCTCTGCCTGTGGGCCCTCTTCCTCCTCCTCCCCCTCCCTCTCCGGGAAAGATCTGAGGTCGCGCCCGTAGTTGGCCTTAAAGGGCGACACCCCTGTGGAGACGTGCACCGCATTGTTGTAGGCAAATTCTGCTAGTGGCAGGCGATCCACCCAGTCCGTTTGCCTCTGGCTGACGTAACATCTCAGGTACTGCTGCAGAATGGCGTTGACCCGCTCCGCCTGTCCATTGGTCTGCGGGTGCCGAGCCGTCGACAAGCTGACCTCCACCTGCAGGAGGTTCATTAGCCGTCGCCAGAACCTGGAAACAAATTGGCGGCCCCGATCCGAAATAACTCTTAAAGGCAATCCATGCAGTCGGAATACGTGGTCCACAAACAGTTTGGCCGTCTCTTCTGCCGAGACCGCCCTGGCACACGGTATAAAGTGGCACATTTTGGACATGAGGTCCACCACCACCAACACTGCGGTCTTGCCCCTGGACGACGGCAGGTCTGTGATGAAGTCCATGGACACTACTTCCCACGGCCTGTGCGGTGTGGCTAATGGCTCCAGCAAACCTGCTGGTGGCGCTCTGACCACCTTTGCTCGCTGGCAGGTGTCACATCCCCTGACATAATCCCGAACATCCTCCCGCACCCCTGGCCACCAGAAGTGTCTCATGACTAGGTGAGTGGTTTTGTCCCTTCCGAAATGACCCGCCGTTGGGTTGTCGTGCATCTGCTTGAGAACCTTACCTCTCAGCTGTTTGGTTGGGAGGTACAGGGCTCCCCTGTAAAAAAGCAAACCCCTCCTTTCCTCAAAGTCTTTGGCCTGCTCCCTCCCCCCTCTCAGGTCTCTGAAGATGCGGGTGGCAAATTCATCCGCTGCCGTCAGTGCTGTGAGTTCTGCCTCGCTCACCACTGCTGCACCGCATGACCATGCAGATGGGGGGAAAACGTGCCTGGGTGCTGGTGGCAACTCCTCCTCCATGTACTCTGGCTTGCGGGAGAGGGCATCCGCCCTGACGTTCTGCTCCCCCGGGATGTAGTGGATGGAGAAGTTGAAGTTCGAGAAGAACTCTGCCCACCGTATCTGCCGCTGGTTGAGCACCCTGGCCGTTCTCCAGAACTCCAGGTTCTTGTGGTCTGTGCACACCTGGATGGGGTGCTTGGCGCCCACCAGGAAGTGTCGCCAGTGCTGGAACGCAGCGTGGATCGCGAGAAGTTCCCTATCAAACACTGTGTAGTTGCGTTCAGGCTGGGTCAGCTTCCTGGAGAAGAAGGCACAGGGTCTCCACTCTCTGTTGGCGTCCAGTTGCAACAGAATCGCTCCCACAGCTTTATCAGAAGCATCTGTCTCCAGGCGTAGGGGCGCATCCTGCACCACGTGGAACAGGTGTTGGTCTGAAGCGAATACCCTCTTGAGGCTTTCGAACGCTGCTTGTGCCTCCGGTGTCCACCTGAACTTCTGCTTGCCTCTCAGGCAGTCGGTGATGGGAGCCGTGACCCGAGAGAAGTTCTTGATGAACTTCCTGTAGAAGTTAGCGAAGCCTAGTAGGCGTTGGGCATCTTTGCGCGTCCTGGGGCTGTGCCAGTCCAGGATGGTCTGCACCTTGTCCTTGTCCATCGCCAGCCCCTTGTCTGACAGCTTGTAGCCCAGGAAGTCCACCTCCTTGGTGTGAAACTTGCACTTCTCCAGCTTCACATACAGGTGGTTGTCCTTCAGGCGCTGCAACACCTCCCTGACATCCTTCACATGCTGCACTGGGTCATTGGAATAGATAAGGATGTCATCCAGAAAGACCAAGCAGTTCTTGAAGAGGAGGGACCCCAGGACGTGGTGCATGAAGGCCTGGAAGCAGGCTGAGCCCCCTTGCAACCCGAAGGGCATCACCAGATATTCAAAAGAGCCCAGAGGCGTGAACATTGTGGTTTTCCATTCATCGCCCTCCCGGATCCTGATCAAGTTGTACGCCCCTCTTAGGTCTAGCTTGGTGAAAATCCTGCCCCTGCGTGCCGCTGTCAGAAGATCATCCACTCTGGGCATGGGGAAAGCCACTGCCTCTGTCACCGAATTCAGCCGTCTAAAATCCACCACCAGACGGCGCTGTTGCGTGTCTTTCTTGTCCACCCAGAAGACCGGGCTGCCCCCTGCTGCCTTGCTTTCTCTGATGAACCCCCGCTTGAGGTTCTTGTCGATGAAAGCGCGCAGATCCTCCAGTTCCTGGTCTGACATGGCGTACAGCTTGGCTGGGGGTATCGTTGCCCCAGGCACCAGGTTGATCTGGCAGTCAAAAGGCCTGTGTGGAGGTAGGTGGTCGGACTCCGCTTCGCTGAAGACCTCCTGCAGGTCCCAGTACGGCTTGGGTATCGCCTCACCCCCTTTGACGTGCATGGTGGCCACCGTGGCTATCGGAGGCCCCTCCCCTGGTTGGTGCTGCATGCAATGTTCCAGACAGAAGTCCGACCCAAACGTGATGCATCTCTGGTGCCAACTTATGGAGGGGTCGTGGCGCGCCAGCCAGCTCATTCCCAAAACGATGGGGGGGTCTGAGATGGTCGTGACGTTGAAAGCCAGTGTCTCTGAGTGCCTTCCCACTGTCATTCTCATGGGGGGGGTTTGATGAGTGATGGCCCCTCCCAGCAACTCTCTGCCATCAATGGTGGCCACATGCAGGGGAAAATCCAGCTGCAGAAGTTGGATCTGGTGCTCTTCTGCAAAGTTTCTCGAGAAGAAGTTGGCTGAGGCACCACTGTCAATTAAGGCGAGGACTGTCAGGGGATAGCCATTTGGGAGCGTCAGCGTGACTTCTAGAACCACTCCTGCTCTGGGAGGGGTGGGCTGGCTCTGCTCCTCTCTGTGCGGGTGGGCGGGCTGGGGCTGTTCACTGCTGACTGTGCCTGGCTGCTGCCCCTTGTCTCCTGCAGCCAGGCTGTCTCGTTTCCCTGCTGTGGTGCTACGTCAGTGGGGGAAGGTACAACCGTTCCCGCCTTTCCTTGCCACTCTCTGCGATGAGGGCAGTCTCTGACGCGATGCCGGGGGGAGTTGCAGAGAAAGCAATTCCCGCCTCTTCCCTCCTTGCGTCTTGGCGCCGCCGGGGTTTGAAAAGCCCGCGCGCGCGCTCCCCCGATCTCCATCGGTTCCGGCTCTGGGCTTGGTCTGGGCGGGTCTGGGGGCGGTCCCTGGGGTGGGGTTTGGTGATGTGGTCTGTCCTGAGAGCGTGGGAACCAAGGTTTTGCTGCGCGCGTCGCTTGTTTGTCATACCATCTGGATTCCTGTCTCACCCCCACCGCTAGCGCCGCTTTGCTGAGCTGATCCATAGTCTGCGGTCTAGGACCTCTTGCCAGCTCATCCTTAACGTCTGCATGCAAACCCAGGTAGAAGGCTGATTTCACTGGCTCACTGTTCAGATCCCACCCCAGTTTGTGCACCAGCATGGTGAATTTCGCCCAGTAGTCCCTAACTGTCCTTTTCCTTGTGTTAAGTCATGAAGCTCCTGTTTAGTGGCCTCCATTTCACTGTCGCTAGCGTACATTAATTTTAAAGCTTCTAGAAATAAAGTTGCGTTCTTCATGCAAGGATTTTTTTGCGCGATGAGCGGTCTTACCCATTCCCGGGCGGCCCCCGTCAAGTGCTCTATGATAAAGTAGACTCTGTGCGCGTCATCTGGGAATTCTGCTGCATGCAATTCCAGCGCATAATTTATTTCTGTCTCGAATCCGAGGTACTCCCTCGGGTCTCCGCTGAACTTGGTGACTAGGCTCTGTCCCCTTCTCACTTGGACTAGCTGCGGCTGGGGTGCCCCCCCACCTCTAGCGGCTTTCTCCTCTTCCAACTTTTTCTGCAGGTCTAATACCATCACCCTTAGCTGTTTCTCAGTCTCCTCTTTTGTCCTCACCTGGTCCACCAGCTTGTTCAGCTCCTCCTGCGCCCCTCGCGCTTCCTCCTGAGCGGCATGCAATTGCTGCTGTGCGTGCGCTGTGAGGTTCTGTAGCTCCTGCTTCGCTGCTTCGGCCTCCAGCCTCCAATGCTCAGCCTCTTGAGCGCTCATCGCTGCACTCCAAAGTAGCCAAAAAAAGATTCGGGAGTTGCTGTCAGAGGGTTTGGTGTGGCTACTCTAGAGTAACGACTCCAGCATGGTCTTTTAAGGCTTTTATTAAGTGCTGATTATTTACAGTGTTCAGAGCAATAAAAATGCATCCTTAAGGTGAGGTGTCTGAACTCCCGAATGGCGATTGGCGCGTTTTCTTCCAGCACCACAACTTTGGCAGACCCAACCTCTTCCCCCTACGTTTGCGTCGCAATTCGGGAGTTGGGGGGATTGGCCTCCCCCCCGTGCGTCCAACTTCCTGTCCCACCTGAGGCATGGGCTCCGCAACCCTGCCTGAGCCTCGGACACCACTTCCTGACTCTCCGCTGGAGGCAGAGCTCTCCTTACTCTCTCCAGCGCTTGGTGATGGGCTGGAACTTAAGATGGGAGGGACTTCCCTGTATCCCTTGTCCCTCACACTAAATAAACACAGCACAGCTAAATAAAACATAAGAAAGAACAAAAATAGTTACCGAAGATGGAAGTGAAGTTTATCAGTGCAACTTGGTGTCCCACTCAACAGGGAGGCAGATCTGTTGTTGCTATCAGATAGAATAAAACATAAAGTTGTACATGGTTTGTAACACTGAATTTCAGTGCATTAGGAAAAGCATAATTTCCCCGCTACCACACTTTGGATCTTTATTAGATACTAGTGTATTTCAGCCCGTTCAATAACGGGCGCTAGAACATCCTGGGGTTTGGAGAAGCGCTTGCGCAGCGCTTCTCCGAACCCTGGGACCTGTCCTTGCTGTCGGCGGCAGGGGGACAGGAACGGAGGAGGAGAAAGCGCTGCTTTCTCCTCCTCCGTTCCTCTCTCCCAGCCGCCGACAGCAAGGAGACATCCTGGGGTTTGGAGAAGCGCTTGCGCAGCGCTTCTCCGAACCCTGGGACCTGTCCTTACTGTCGGCGGCAGGGGGACAGGAACGGAGGAGAAAGCGCTGCTTTCTCCTCCTCCGTTCCTCTCTCCCAGCCGCCGACAGCAAGGAGACATCCTGGGGTTTGGAGAAGCGCTTGCGCAGCGCTTCTCCGAACCCTGGGACCTGTCCTTACTGTCGGCGGCAGGGGGACAGGAACGGAGGAGGAGAAAGCACTGCTTTCTCCTCCTCCGTTCCTCTCTCCCAGCCGCCGACAGCAAGGAGACATCCTGGGGTTCGGAGAAGCGCTTGCGCAGCGCTTCTCCGAACCCTGGGACCTGTCCTTACTGTCGGCGGCAGGAGGACAGGAATGAAGAAGGAGAAAGCGCTGCTTTCTCCTCCTCCGTTCCTCTCTCCCAGCCGCCGACAGCAAGGAGACATCCTGGGGTTTGGAGAAGCGCTTGCGCAGCGCTTCTCCGAACCCTGGGACCTGTCCTTACTGTCGGCGGCAGGGGGACAGGAACGGAGGAGGAGAAAGCACTGCTTTCTCCTCCTCCGTTCCTCTCTCCCAGCCGCCGACAGCAAGGAGACATCCTGGGGTTCGGAGAAGCGCTTGGGCAGCGCTTCTCCAAACCCTGGGACCTGTCCTTACTGTCGGCGGCAGGAGGACAGGAATGAAGAAGGAGAAAGCGCTGCTTTCTTCTCCTCCGTTCCTCTCCCGCAGCCGCCGACAGCAAGGAGACATCCTGGGGTTCGGAGAAGCGCTTGCGCAGCGCTTCTCCGAACCCTGGGACCTGTCCTTGTTGTCGCCGGCAGGACAGGAACGAAGGAGGAGAAAGCGCTGCTTTCTCCTCCTTCCTTCCTCTCCCGCAGCCGCCGACAGGAAGGACGCGGGACACAAACCCCTACTTCGTCGTCGCTGCTTCGTGGCCTCCTGCCGCTCCTCTCACGGGCCAGGGAGGGTTGTGAGGAGGAGGTCTCCGCCGGCCTCCACCCTCGCTTCCCTGACGTTCTGGCCAGGAGCGGCGGTTGGAGGAGGCAGGGGGGGGGGAGAGAGTGCGCGCGTGCAGTCTCTGCTGTCCAATCCCTGTGTCGCTGGGGCACATGCGCAGTGACCCAGGGACACACGGGACAGCTTGGACGCAGGGACAACTTGCAAATTATTATATAGGATGATTTAAACAGTGGTAAGGGGAAATGGTGTATGTTGTAACACTTGAGACCTTTTTTATGCATCAAGACCTGTTCCTTCTGTTTTGGAATAGCTGCATCACCGGCTGCCAGAGAAGACAATCAGCACAGCGTCTGTAGCTGCAGAGCAGGGTTCTTTAGAAACTGCTGAAGACCATGTGGCCGTAGAAGCAAAGGGTGGAGATTCCTTTGTAACTGAGACTACTGAAAACAAGAAGGATGGAGTTTGTGGGTAAGAAACTAAAATGAAGCTTGCCATTGTTAAAGATAATCAAGCCAAGCCATTTGTCTGTATCAGTGCTTTGGCTAGTTCTCCCAGCATGTAGGGAAGCTGAAATTGCCCCATGATTTCCTCTCCAGCCAGAAGCTCTTGAGATCATAGAACTGCAAAGGCAGCCTTAATGAGATACGATCTTTGCTTAGCCTTCTCAACAGGTTGTTTTCTTGCCCTTAGCAAAACCAACCCGTGAGGGCCACTTCATATGCATGGTTTTGATTGTGACTGATATGGAAGTACTTGTTTTGGAAAGTTGGTGTAACGTAACGATTAGGTAGAATTACAAGGTGGAAAAGCCTTGTTTAAATTCTGTCTCTGCCATGAATTTACTAGTTGGCTATAAGCAATATTCCTCCTCCCAACCCCAACCACTCTGTGTTATAATGGTAATAGTGGACTAGTTTACTGGGCTGTTTTAAGGATGGCTGAGAATATATATGGAATACTTTGAACACTGAACTTCCATATACAGTACTAGAGTGGCAGTATTATGTGGTTCTGTTTTTCTGCATTAGTGAATATCATAGAATCAAAGAATTGTAGAGTTGGAACGGACGGTGAGCATCATCTAGGCCAACCCCCCTCAATGCAGGAATCTCTTGCCCAGCGTGGGGCTCAAACTCATGACTCTGATATTAAGAGTCTCATGCTCTACCAATTGGTACTGTTGAACCAATCTTTTTAAATACTGTATATTTCTGGCAGTTCTCTAAGCAAAATACCGAAATTGGTTAAAATTCTTCCTGTACCGCTCAACTTTGATATATATTCAGGTTTCGACATGGAGAGTTTGGCCCTCCTCTCAACTTTAAAACTGCAGAGGTGGGCAGAGATAATCTCAGCAGTTGTGCGGTGATCTCTGCTCCCCTTTCCAGATCTAAAATTGAGAGGGATGGGGGGAGGATGCTGGCACTGGCATGCCTCACTGCCAAACCAGCCTTCTCTCTGAGCACCCAAAACTGTCCACCCAAAAATGGCAGGCTGTCCTAGTGGTGGTGGGGAGCTTCTTTGGTGGAGCAGAAGGGGGAACCTCTTGACCAGAATTTTTGCCAGTCCATCCAAAAACTGTTGACCCTGGATAAATCTGTTACTTCCAGGCCTCCACCGTCTAAAAAAATGAAGCTTTTTGGATTTAAAGAAGATCCGTTTGTGTTTCTTTCTGAAGACGATTCACTATTTTCACCTATTCAGTAAGAAAATATGTTTCATTTTTCATACAACATAAGTATATGCTACATAACAAACTGTCTTTCTTTTCCTTATTCGCCACATTTCACATCCTGCACAGTAACCTCTTTGTAATGCTGTGGTGCTATACTGCGGGCTTCCAGAAGATTTCACAGAACACTGCTATTGCATTTTCTCCTACCGTCACTGGTTTTTGGATCCAGACAACAGGATCATGAGAAGAAATGAAATGACCAATCCGTTTTTTAAATCTGCAGGTTCCTTTTGTAAATATGTGGTCCCCACTTCTCCATTTTATATTAATAAAAAATTTAAATAATACAAATTATCACAGACATTTCATTGAGTAGCCAACAGTTCAAAGTTAAATCTACTATGTGACATGTCAGTCAATCCATTTTCTCCGTTTTTTGTTTTCAAGTCAAGTGTTCTATTGACATTATTTTACTTTTGTTTGCTTGGACAAAGCACAGACACACCCAGGATTCAGTGTGCTAAATGTATTAGCTCAAATATGCCTCTCCACCACAAACCAATTTAGGCTTGTGGGCAGAGGTTCCCTTTCAGCAAGCTAAAGCCTACAAGAAATTAAGAAAGAAGCCCGCTCCTGTGGTTCGGTGGGCAGACAACACGTATTTAAAAAGAACACTGTGCAGCAAAAAAGCTGGACAACTTGGGGTTGCATTGTACACCCAGCTGTAGGGAAACTTGCTGTCTCACCCTGAACGTGCCTTGCTGTCTCACACGGTATAGCAAAGGTTTTGCTGTTGTCGTGAGCGTCTAATAATTTCAATTTAGTTCCTGGCTATTTTTAGCTTCCATTTTTGCATCCTTTATGTACAGTACTTTTTCTAACATCTTGTTTTTTTATTACTCCCTCTGCATATTGCCTTTTTTCTTTTGAAGAGAAGATGCCTTATTTATATTCTTCTGATGTGCACATTAAATCTTTTCTAAACTATTACCCGTATATTCCGGCGTGTAAGACGACCCCCAACTTTCCCAGTTAAAATATAGAGTTTGGGATATACTCGCCGCATAAGAAATACGACTCGCCCGGCGTATAAGACGACCCCCAACTTTTGAGAAGATTTTCCTGGGTTAAAAAGTAGTCTTATACGCAGGAATATACAGTAATCCATTCCTTCTGTTCTGTTCGTTTGAAAAAAGAAATTATGTCTCAGATCCTCAAGAAGTTGCCTTACTCTGCATGAAAGAATTATTTAGTCTCCATCCAGTATATATTTCAGCAGAATTGTTGCAGATCTATTCAAATATCACTGATGTGTGGTCTACGTATTTTATTGGCCTGATAATAACTTGCATTAAATCTTCATACGGTAATATATATTGAGTTCAATAATAATAATAATCAATTCAGCTTCTCAAGTTACAGGTTCACAGGTACCATGAAGGTCAATATTTATGTTTATCTTTCCAGAAAAGAGTCAGAGCTGTTAACATACCAAAAATACAGCTTAAACATTAACAATATAATAAAAGCTACGGAATAATGAAACTTGAATATGTTTGTTTATTAGGACATTTTATGCACTGGATCCTTCCTTTCCCAAGATGAATTTGTTAACTCGTACTCAGGAAGGGAAGAAAAGGCAGTTATACATGGTTTCCAAGGAAATAAGGAATGTGCTCCTGAACAACAGTGAAAAGCTGAAGGTTCGACTTGTATTTCTTGTCTCAGGAAGAAAGTCGGAATAAAAAGTAGTTCTGGGGGTAGGGATGGTGATAACTTTGACTTCTGGTTTCTGGGGATCAGAAGCTGCAGAATGCTATTCACTCCTGTCCTGCCCGCGGGGCTCCCATGGGGATCTGTTTGGCCAGTATGAGAAGAATGCTGGACCAGTTAGGCCTTTTTCTCTGATGATCCATCATGGCTGTACTTCTCTTTCTGTCTGTCAAAGCTGTCTCCCGCCATGACGTTTAACTCGATCCAGGTGGAGCACAGTCTTTCCCAAATAGCTCTAGTGTCAGTGAATAAGCAAACGCAGCAACTAGCCTCTTTCAAGACCAGAAGTGCCACATTGACAACCATAGGAGAAAAGAGTGCTTTAAAGGTGTCAATTGTGCCATTGCTGAGGAAAATGAAGGAAGGAAGCAGATTCCTCTGGTCACCCTGGTGAGGACAGTCACTTCTTTCCAGTTCCCCTCATGCTCTTGCTTCCCCCCCCTCCCCTGACTTGGGTACCTAAACCCCCATATAAGCTCTCAGTTACTGCCCCTTTATGAAAGGCTGAAGTAAACTCTTCCCAACTTGGGGTCCTTGTTAGGAATCATTATCCCCTTCTTTGTCTTTCTACATATTTTGTGAAATTCAGAGTAGACCACGTAAGGTGCCTATATTTCCACTCAGTGCCTTTACCTGTCAAGGATGCACTATTCCATGTTGGAATGCTTAAATATATTAATACTGTATCTTTCTCTTCAACCCTGTTTTTAGGTTATTAACACAGGGATAAAAGTGTGGTCCCGCAATAGCGATGGGGAACAGTTTGGCTGTGCCTTCAGATTAGCGCAAGAGGTAACAATGAACGCACTACGGTTATACTGTGAAAGTATTTTATTTATGCTATGCCTTGAAACAAAGAGTCTTTTTTGTGGGTAAAGACAGGTTTATTTCGGTGTTTGCTTTTGCAGCCAACTTCATTGCATAAGGTTCATGACAATTAATTGGCAGACCTCTCTCTTGCACACACCTGTGTACGTATAGAAAATAAAATTGTGATCAGTTCAGCTAAGTGGCTGTGAAATGCAAGGGCTACAGCTTGTGACAATTCAAAGTAAAGCTTAAAATACCAATGGGATAAGTGCATATATTTCCCCTTGAGTGTAAGTTTTTCCACAGGTGGGATGTAAGCTGCTTCTAGTACTTAAAGGCAAAAGCATGGTTGCTTCAAAAAATGGTTTCTGTTTTTGCTTGTTTGCCTTCACTTGGGAGAAGACTCTGGACCCAACTTTCTTGTGCTTAAATTTATTAATCTGTTGTTGGGTGCATTGTGCATTTTTGTCCCTTTTGAGGACGGGCTTTCTTTCGGAAATGTTTTTTTCCTGACAGGCTTATGAACATTTCTGTAGTTCCATTGTAGGTCTCCACATGTATAGTATAGACCAGGCACCCCCAAACTGCGGCCCTCCAGATGTTTTGGCCTACAACTCCCATGATCCCTAGCTAACAGGACCAGTGGTCGGGGAAGATGGGAATTGTAGTCCAAAACATCTGGAGGGCCGAAGTTTGGGGATACCTGGTATAGACTTTCCCTTGTATTTTTTCCTATCCCATAAAATTGGAACCTGACAAATGTGCATTACCTCCCTGATAATGTTATACTCAAAGTGCAGGGACTAAAAGTTTTGGGGATATTCTGCTTCCATTTGTTTTAACATTCAGTTGAGCAGTTAGAGATTATCAGTGCACGTTTTCTTTCACAACAATGGAGTGATTTGGCGGTGGGTGGGTGGGGGGGAAGAATGAATTGACTACAGTGGTGCCTCGCTAGACGAGTCTTTTCTTATAATGAAAAATTCGTCTACTGAATCCCATAGGAATGCATTGAATTTTTTTTTTGCCCATAGGAACGCATTAATTGAATTTCAATGCATTCCTATGGGAAATCGCGATTCGCTAGACGAATTTTTCGTAAAACGAATTCGTCTAGCGAGGCAACCTCCGCTAGAAAAAAACCTTTCGTTAAGCGGAAATTTAGTTAAGCAGGGCATTCGTTAATCGAGGCACCACTGTATTTTATATTTAGATATAATGGTGAAAAATACTAAAAAATAGGTTTTCTGTTTTACATCCAGGGGATCTATACACTGTATCCCTTCATTAATGCAAGGATTGTAAATGCCAGCATAGAAGATGTTAAAGTGCTGCTGACAGAAGAAAACCCTTTCTTAAGTAAACTTAGTAATGAGGTGTGCAGTCAAGTCAAAGGAATGGGTAAGTATTCACTTCTGAGGATTTCCAGTCCTGGTTCATTCTTTTCTCACAGTGGTAAAAGGCATCATGTGCAGAAGGAAATATACTAACTATTAAGCTCTGACTGCTGTCCCGCTTACCCTGAGCTCTGTAGATTTCGTAGTAATAGTTACTCCCTAATTTTAACTTTGAAGAACAGAGCTTTCTAATAATCGGTTACTTATCAATCAACACAGACTGACTATCAAGAGTATGCAAGCTTCAGGCGTGTAGTAGGACTTCTGCTCGGTCTGGATCAATCCCATTCTGTTTCCTTTATTTGTACTTTCTCACGTTTATGGCCTGTCTTTTTTCCATTATGGAACCCATGGCAGTGATTCCCAAGCATGTAATTGGTCACCCATCCAGCCCCTAACTAGATCCAGGCCTGTTTAGCTTCAACAAGGTAGTCACTGACCTAGTGACCAACGCAATCAGCTTTGCTAAGTTAGTTGCACTTAGTTCCCATTGAAAACAGTGGGACACCATAGTCCCATCTTAAGTTGAATCTGACTGGTTGAATCCAGATGTTGTCTTTGGCTGGCTGCCTCACTCTGTTCCCATTAAATAGATGGTGGCATGGGGTGAGATTGGAGCAGGTCCTGATGTTGTCTAATAAAGCATTTATGTTCTTTCTTGCAGCTATGGGGAGCATAGTCCTCCAGTATGAGCCAGATCCAAAGTAAGTAAATGCACTGTTTCATTGTGTGTGTGTGTGTGTGTGTGTGTGTGTGTGTGTGTGTGTGTGTGTATGTGTGTGTGTACATGTGGACATACAGATGCACTTCCAAGTTTGGCTGATTTCAGGTTAACTTCCCTTCCGTTGAAATTGGTGGAAATGAAAGCATGCAACAGACAGCAGCTGCTTCCGCATGGCAGTAGCTAACTGGGCTTTGGGGGAACTGAAGCCTTTATGCCCCTGTGTACTTAACTCTAATAAAACCTGTGAAGGCCACATCTCAGAGCTATTGTACCTTTAAAGCAGAGCTTTCCACGTGTGTTGCAACACGTTGGTGTGTCGGCTGCAGTGCGTAGGTGGTCTTGCGAACGCTCCCCATGCTCATCCCAGGGCTGGAAAGGGGTTCTCCAGTTTACTAATAAAACCGACTGAATTACTGTGTTGTGAAATGATGCAGGCCAACATGAAGAGTTTGGAAAGCTCTGCTTTGAAGGACAGAAGGGAGGACCTGGTCATCTGCCTTCTCCGTTTTCCTGTTTCTCTAAAGAACTTTACAAAACCATCAGCAAACACCTAAATCTTTTTTTAAAAGTTGAAATATAAAAGACCATGTGATTTCTCAATGAGGCGTCTAGTAATGCAGGTTGATGCTCTCGCCACCTAGGAAGGCAAGGAGTATTTGACCAAACCTTTACAATGCAGCCGAGTCCTGGAGGCTCTTTCCCAGTTCATTCCCTGCCTTTACCCAGGGCAGGAGCTCTTTCATCGGTCTTCTTACTTTCATGTCTGACTTTACATCTTGGCAGTCTTTTCCTTCAGTTTTCAACTTCCTTAGCTGTTTCCTTCAGTTTATTTATTGTCATCCTCCCATTTTAGCCTTGAAGGCAATTAAAGGAGTATGCAAGCTGGGGGGGGGGGAAACTACATTTAAAATAACGCACATTGTACCGGGTCAGGCCACTGGACCATCTAACTATATTCCTTGCTCTGACTGGCAGATGTTCTCGAAGATCCCAGGGAGAGTGTTTTCCCATTGTTGCTGCCACAGATCCTTTTTAACTGGAAGTGCTGAGATTTTGCACTGTGATCATCTCCAGGGCAAAACATGTGGTCTGCCACTGAGTTGTGCCACAGCTCTGATTAAAGTACTGATTAAGTACTTTAAAAACCAGCCAGCAGTATTGTTTAAAACTACTAATACATCTCATTGACATGACAGTGGAATTTACAATTAATTGAGAAAGCAGTAGCCTACAAAAACTGTTTCTGTCGTTGAATTCATTTTCAATATATGTATATTTTTAATGCTAATCTCTTGTTTTTGCAGCAAGCCAGATAGTCTTCAGTGTTCAATTGTGCTTTGTGGCTGGCTGGGCAAGACTTCCCTTCGTGCGTTTGTGGCCAAGAATGAGAGGTTGCATTACCTGAGAATGATGGGGGTTGAGGTGTTCAAAGCAAAGAGAAAAGAAGAAGATGTAGAACATAAAACAGAAGAAGAAGATGCAGAAGGTAAAACAGCCATAGACACTGCAGGGCAGGTGCTGGAAGAAATGGACTTGGGATGCAAAGCTAAGGAAAACAGTCAGTTACCTGAACAAATTAAAGATGAACTGAATGGGCAATCTGCAATGGAACCCATAGAAGCTAAGGTAGTAGAAAGCCTTTCTTCCAGTGTCAAAAATGAGAGCACCAAAAATATAGAAAGCAAAGATAATGTTGACCTTAGTGATAAAAATGTCTAATGGGATAACTTTCATTGACTATCAATGTGCATTGTTTTAGATATTTATGCTGCGGCTAAGCATCTACAAACACATTTTTAATAAGAGGGTATTTCAAGGTTTTTTTTCAAGGTTTTTTTTTGGGGGGGGGGTTGTATGGGAATCATTTTACAAGAGTTTCCTTACGTTTCATTTTTAAAACAAATCGTTTTCATATTTACTTCTTGTACCATGTAAATTCCATGATGCTTATAATTTTGGTGGGTCTGTTGCTGGCAGTGGACTGCACCGCTAAAATGACATCTATCAACGTCAATATTAAATTTACTGCTAAGTGTAAAATTGGGATATGAATTTGCTTTGTTATTTGTAGTAGAACCTGTTGAACACAACTGTCAGCTTTTATACATACCTTATTGTCCCTGTGTACTTGAAATGTGCTCACATGAAAATTGAAATCAAAGACCAGATGTTGACACCATATAATTCCTTATATTTGTGGTGTTTTGTACTGGGCTGTATCTCCAACGTGAAGAAGGTACCTGCATACTTCTCTAATTCCGGTTACTATTTCTAGCATGAAGCAGCAAGCAATGAGGATTAATTTTATAGGAATCTCACTTTGTATATGCTGAATCAGATACATTTACACTTTGACTTCTCTGCTTTAGATACATCTGCTTTATCGCTAAATGTAAAAAGTTTAAAAACACTGGTAGAGGCAAAAGTCTGGTATCCTTGCAGCTCATTCTGCATTCCAGAAATGAATAGTTGGTTTCCAGTATCAGCTGAGTAAATGTAATACAGCAGGCATGTCCAACAGGTAGATCGTGATCTACCAGTGGATCACTGGATGTCTGTGGTAGATTACCAGTAGATCACGGGCTCCCCCCCAAAGAAGCCTTGCACCCCTTAAAAAATGGAGCTTTCCTCCCTAAAAAAAGCTCAACAATTTTGACCTGAACCACCAAAAAAGCTCAGCATCGCTTTCCTCCCCCTAAAGAGGACCTGACCTGAACCCCCCAAAAAGGGGATAGATCATTGCCAGTTTTTAACTCTGTGAGTAGATCGCAGTCTCTTGGAAGTTGGCTACCCCTGCAATACAGCAAGCCATGTGGCATAGCTCTACTAGGAATGTGTTGGTAACATTTTAATAACTAAGGTGGAGCAGCAGGGGGCAGCACAGGGTAATCCAGGAATAATGGCAGAACACTTAAAATGCCAATCCTTGGCAGGAAGGTTGTACTGTATACTGCAGACACAATACCTAATGTGTTTTGGTCTTGCCACTCAATTCCTTTGTTGTTTGGGTCTAGAGAACTGTCTGTGCTGTGTATTTACACGATGTTTTACGGATGTAGTCTTTGGCTGAATATTTTAGCCTTAAAACCAAGAATTTGGGGAAGAACCAAAAAACCGGGGGTTGAGTTTTTAGGTGAATTTGAAGGGCAGTGTAAAAGATGCCATTTTAAAATGATGGCGCACAAGTTCACCAATTCCACTAGTGTGATCAAACAGTTTTTAAAGCACCATCACTATATGCAGAAGAAACCCCAACCACAGAAGGGAGTATGTGCATGCAGGGGAGATGGCTCCAAAATATGTCTCTTATGGCAAAGCCACCCTGTAAGAAAGTAGTCATCAACATTTCCAGACTCAAGACATGATTTACTACCAGATTCCTACTTGGGATCCCACTTTTTGCAGCGCATTTCCTCACTCCTTTTTTTTTTTTTAGCTTTTAAAAATGGGTGCTGATGTGAGCTGCATTTCAGTGGGAGGAGACATCTTAGAATGCTTGAAAAACCAATGCTGAAGTTGAAGGCACCCAGAAAAAGGAGGAGATGGTAGCAAATAATAGCAGGGCAGGGCCCAATTTAAATAGATCCAGCCAATAGTCTCAGCCGATAGTGCCTAGATTTGTTCAATGACCACCTACTCTGGAACACTCCCTGGAAAGGAGATGTTTGACCAGTCTACAATTATTAGGACATTCTGGGCCTGGGGAATATTTCTTAAGAAGTTGTCTTACTGCCATTAATCGCACACACACACACACACACACACACACACACACACACACACACACACAGTCTAACCATTTGTCACTGCTACATCTTACCTGTCATGGAGGGCAAGGGTCAAGTATGCAAGTGGTTGCTCACACACCAATCCAAATTGTCCACATCTTTGAACCTTGCCAACTGAAACGCCTCCAGTAACACTGAACCAGGCAGTAGTCTGGATACCTTGTGAGATGGATTGGCTGCAACAGTGGAATCCCGGGCCTGGCAGATGCAAGAGATTTTATCCTCAAAATGCCATGCAAATGAGTCACAGCAGGCTGCCGGGGGTTCCACAGACTCATTTGGGCCAGGAGATAAAAGACTCTGAACCACCTGGAAAAGTTCGGCCGCCTGGCATTTAGTTAAGAAAGTCTTCTTTGCAGCCTTCACTACCACTGAATAGGCTTAATAATCAGCATGTACTAATGTTTGCTTGTATTCAAGCTTTCTTCTTCCTGCATTCAAGCTGGATCCCTCCTTCAGCATACAGGAGCCACCTGAATACTGCTCTGGAATGACCATGTCAGTTGCCAGGTCCTCTGGCAGAGCAACCTGGGCTTTGACAAGAGCGTCGGCCACAAAGCCCCCTAGTGCCATCTGAAAATCAGTGCAATCCATCAGCCTTTGCAGGTAGTTCTCCCACCTCTGCAGAAAGGAAAATCTGCTGACAGCCCACATCTCTGGCCGCGATGAGTGAATGGTGCTAAAAATACCCTGCCCTCAATTCAGCCTCTTTCCTGCCCTTTTGAGAAAACCAAGTCCAGTGTGAGTTGGCCGATGGTAAAATTTGTCATAGTTGGTAGCCAACCATGCAAAAACAGAGGATTCACATGTCCGTGTCTTGTTAATTTTGCACGACAGACCTCAAACTTTGATCTGAAATTACTGCTGAATACAGCACCCTAGCATGTGTTCTGTTGCATCTCCCATCCAGACAAGCAATGTGGCAAGACCCACACTCCTCGGCTTTATTTAGCAAAGCCATTTCTGCTTGATGAAAGGTCACAGTGTAGCCTTGGATTTTCCCTTACTAACAGAACATCTATTTATAAATGGTGATAAAATTAAAGCATTTGTGGGGCAGAAGCAGAGAAAACTGGCTCGAGGCTACAACTGTGCCATAGCTGCATGCTAGCTTTGGGTAAAAGGAAGTTTGGAGGGTCCACGTTATAAGAGATGAGAGGCTGGAGAAAACAAAGGAAGCGAAAGCTGGGATGAGAGAGTTTTACAAGTATTATTATTTATTAAATTTATATGCCATCCAAAGATCACTGGGCGGTGTATAGTATTAAGTCAGTCCCATGCTGTAGGTTGGGATGAAAAGACTGAAAGGTACTGATTTTGATAATCCAGATCACTGAGTGGAAGAATAAGTGAGCAGAAAGCACTTTCAGAGCAAATGGCTCCAAAGGACTCATGGAACCGAGCTTGGGATTAATGCATTCTTCTGTAAAGTGGCCAGGGCAGCTGGTGGTTCCTTTGCGGTGGTCCTCAAGACCTCGGTGAAAACGAGGAAAACAATGAATGCCTTTCTAAGAACAAACATCAATGAATGGCAATTCAAAACTCAGTTCCTTCTACACTCTGCTGCAGCTGCAGAATGAAAGGGGATGTTTCCTATGGAATGGGGGGGGGGGACTGGAAGGTCTGTACCTCAAATATCTGGTAAATGGTCAAGTTATTAAGTCTTGTCTTTGACACCCTGTGGTGTGTACAAAAAGCCTGAACACCATATCGGGCTGAAACGGAAAGCTAGCTTTATTTTCTCCTCCCATTTGGGGCCCTAGTGTTAATACCACAGGGTTTTTTTGGGGGGGGGGTCCACTTTGAATAGCAGCCGACGTCCCTCCTCACCGTTGGTGCTGAATTCTGCAGCCCCTCTCCCCAAATGCTTTTTGCAGTTTCAATAATAATAATAATAATAATTAATAATAATAATACTTTATTATTTATACCCCGCCCATCTGGCTGGGCTTCCCCAGCCACTCTGGGTGGCTTCCAACAGAAAAATAAAACACAATAATCTATTAAACATTAAAAGCCTCCCTGAACAGGGCTGCCTTCAGATGTCTTCTGAAAGTCTGGTAGTTGTTTTCCTCTTTGACATCTGTTGGGAGGGCGTTCCACAGGGCAGGCGCCACCACCGAGAAGGCCCTCTGCCTAGTTCCCTGCAACTTGGCTTCTCGCAACGAGGGAACCGCCAGAAGGCCCTCGGTGCTGGACCTCAGTGTCCGGGCAGAATGATGGAGGTGGAGACGCTCCTTCAGGTTTCAAGTCTGGCATCGGATCTCAGTTAAGGAAAAAGCGTTCCAGGAACAGAATTGTGAGGGTGTCAGGTGTGGATGGGTAATGGTGGTTCTGCACTCCTCACTGACGCGGGCAAGAAGTTTGTCACCTCTTTGTTTTCCAACTAGCTCCACACTGCCCACACAGATTGCTACTGGCTTTCCAGCCCTACCTGAAATTGCAGCTAGGATCTTCCGTATGTAGCACATCTCCTTTGCCTTTGTGCCTCAGAGCTTCCTCAGTGCCCGTCTGTGGAAGAAACCCTGAGTTTTAAACTGGCATTCATCAGTATTTTTCTCTGATCCATCACCCCCTTTTTAACAACGGCATTTGGAGCCACTTTTGTTCCGAGGCATGAAGACTAAAAGGGGTGAAAGAGTCCCAATACGGAAATTCCTAAACTGATTTTGTTCTGCAGCAGTTCTCTTCTAACATTAAAATATAAACTGACTTGAGTTAAGGTGTGTGTGAATGAAGATGTCAAGAGCACTCTTTAGCCCAGGCACCCCCAAACTCGGCCCTCCAGATGTTTTGGGACTACAATTCCCATCATCCCTGACCACTGGCCCTGTTAGCTAGGGACGATGGGAGTTGTAGTCCCAAAACATCTGGAGGGCCAAGTTTGGGGATGCCTGCTCTAGCCAAAGGAATGCACACCGCAGATAGCTTAATTCAGGGGTAGGCAACCTAAGGTCTATGGGCCAGAAGTGGCCCACGGGGGTTGTTCAACCAGCCCACCACAAGCCGCCCGCATCTGTAGCCTGTAGGCTTTCAGAGTTGGCTGAAATTGCATCTGCGCAGACGCTGGAAATCATGTTGACACAGACAGTAGAAATCGCGGGCGCACGCACGATCCGGCCCATGGAGGGATCTCCGCTGGAGTGAACCAGCACAGGCAAGGTAAACTTTGCCGACCCCTGGCTTAATTCCTTGTTGTCTAAGATAACTGTTGTTTCTCAGCTCTGAATACCCATACACGCCAATCGAGCATCCAGGCAGCTATTCTCAGGTCAGCACTGTATGGAGGCGGTTGCCGCAGCAACGGACCACTCCCCTGACAGGCTGTTCCCACACAACTGGAGTAGAAACTGCCTCACCTCATCCCTCTTCAATCCTCTCCTGGTTCCGGGAGACAGTGGTGCAGGAGCCTGTCTTGCCTCCTGGCCAGGACAGGTCCCCACAAACCACTGCCCCCTCTCCCAAGTTAGACTCCAGCCCCTCTTCCCCCCAGCTATACGATGGAGATGGGCAACTGCTGGAAAGCCCAGGGGCAAATTTGGCTCTCCGAAGAGCCTGGGCCTTGCCAATGCAGAAGTGTGTGGATATCAAGAGTGGAGCAGTGGGTCTTTCAGGGGGATGGGTGTGTATTTCTAGCCTGCCTCCAGCCTTCCAGACCCTTTCCTTGCCCTCCAAGAACACTTAACTGCTGGCCAGGGCTGACAAAAGCAGCCTTGCTAAATTCTAATGTTGATAACGATGTCAGAGTTAACTACAATTCAAAAGAAATCCCTATGCATGACTGTGCTATTGAAGCTTGCTTGAAAGAGCTCCTGTTTCTTGCCTAGCATCAGTGAGGGCAGAGTGCAACCAATTGCTATCCTTTTGACCTTGGGTGAAGAAGCTGGGTGAGCCTGCAGAATAACTCTGCTTAATTAGGCTGCCTTTGTGCTTCCAGGGAAGCAGTGGAGCTTAGCAGGAAGGGAGCTGTGATGCAGAGCAGGCTGCCCAAACTTTGCTGAAGGGATGAAAGCAGCTTTCTGACAGTTGCAAAAGCACCTAAACCACGAAAAGAGAGAGAAAAAGCTGCTCTTAAGTCTGCTATGGTGACTGGCAGGTCCCAGAATCTTCCGTCTCTGTAGCCTGAAGGCAAAGAATACAAAATAAAAAAGGGCTTTCTAACAGGTGCGAGACGCTGATCTTTGCAGGTAGAAAACATCAAACATCATTGGGAGACAGGAGACATCTGTTCTGCTCTTGGATGTCCTTGCAGATTTCTTGTACCACCGTAGGCAAATATCTTGGGGCTCTGCTGTGGCTTCTTCAGCAGGCTTGTAGAGAACAAATCAGTGCTAAAAAAGGAAAATCAAAATTCTGTACCAACAGTAACCCATATTCTGCCCCAAGAAGCACTGAATTCTGACATATCAATATTCAAATTAAAGCAACCTTTTGCTAATGTTTTAGTCTGCTTCTGCTGGTCTAGCCCTCCCCGTTCTGGGGCTGCCTAGGGCTTCTGGAGGGCACCATGTAGCAGAAGGCTGTGTCAAGTGGGGAAAAATGAGATTTACAGGAAGTGTTCGACTGTGTACTCATTACTTTTTATTCTGGCTCCAGTGCTCTCGCATGGTTTGTGCTCAAACCTGAGTACCAGTGGCACTGACCATACTCCATATCCTTGAGTTCCTCAAGAAATACTGCTGTGTGATGCATTTTCCTTCAAAGCGGCTCCCATCTGATTTGGCTGCCATTACAGCTGAGGTTGCAACAGCCTCTGCACATGTGCAGATGACAGCTTCAGTAAATAGGAGTTTGGAGGTTTGCAGCTGCAGAGAAACAAACCATCGGATGAAGAAAACCTCCTCCCCTTCTGGTGTATATTGCAGCCTAAAAATGGAAAAAAGAAAATATTTACCTTTCTCTGGGCAGCCTGATCTCCCTGGATGTACAAAGTAGACTAGAGGCCTGAAAAAGCTTTCCATTTGTGCAGGCTGGTGCCAGCTTTGCACGTCCTAGGAGTCTCATCACCAGGTGTACCAAAGAAAACTGCCCCTCTTCTTCCTCATTATCTGGAGCCTTGTAAATGATCTATTTTGTTTTCTTGAGCAGCTTCAAGCAAAACAGTCACTGATCATATAAGCCCTGTATCTATTTCTAAGAAGACTGCCCAGGAAGAATTCACTTAAGAGCTTCTCCGAGCCCCTCAACCAATAATCGTCTCGTTCTAACTTTCCTTGCGGGGCTTTCGCAGCCTTTGTGAGTGACATGCTTTATTTCAAGCAGGGATTTAAAGAATGCTCCACAAGACTAGGCTGAAATTAAACATCTAAACATGATAGTATAGGGGGTTTATTTACTGAAGTAAATAAAAATACATATTAATGAGCAAATGACAGATTGGCCAGACTGGAAGTTCTTCTCAAATCTGTTCCCTTGGCAGATCACTAATACTTAAATTAATAAAGTGGTAAAGGTAAAGGTGCCCCTGACCATCAGGTCCAGTCGTGTCCAACTCTGGGGTTGCAGCACTCATCTCACTCTATAGGCCGAGGGAGCCGACGTTTGTCCGCAGACAGCTTCCAGGTCATGTGGCCAGCATGACAAAGCTGCTTCTGGCGAACCAGAGCAGCACACAGAAACGCTATTTACCTTCCCGCCGGAGCGGGCCCTATTTACCTACTTGCACTTTGATGTGCTTTCGAACTGCTAGGTTGGCAGGAGCTGGGACCGAGCAACGGGAGCTCACCCCGTTGCAGGGATTTGAACCGCCGACCTTATGATCAGCAAGCCCTAGACTCTGTGGTTTAACCCACAGCGCCACCTGGGTCCCTTAATAAAGTAGTATACATACTGAAATGGTGTTATAAGGAAAAAAGATACATGGATTTTACAATACAAAAAGGAATTGAAGGGTTGAGAGATAAGACAGTAGCCTTTAATCTTCCCAGACTCAGGACCTGCCTTCCTCTGGCCTCCGTCTTTCTCTGTTTTCCTTCTCTTCTGCTTTGTTTCTTCCTCCTCTCTCATGGGTACCATTGGGGGTGGGGAGGGGCATCGCTTACCTGGGTTTCACATGAGATTGCGCCAGGGATGCTTCTACGCAAGGCACTTCGGATGCAGTTCCTTGGTATTATGGCATCCGTACAACATGGTCATCCTGCCAGTGCCCCACCCTCAACTCTTCTTCCTCTTCTCAGAGTAGAAAGTCTGACCAGGTTTGGGGCTTCTGTTTTTAAGATTGGAGGAGAAGCACAATCTTACGTGGCTGACATCCAGAGCTACTTAAGGTGATGTTTTGCCTTTGGCAGGAACAGACACACCATTGCCAAGGTGTTGCCTACCAAGGACACAAATGCCTTTGCTTCAATAAAGCTTAACTCTTTGGCCTGTGTTCATATCGTTGTTGTTGTTGTTTAGTCGTTTAGTCGTGTCCGACTCTTCGTGACCCCATGGACCAGAGCACGCCAGGCACTCCTGTCTTGCACTGCCTCCCGCAGTTTGGTCAAACTCACGTTCGTAGCTTCGAGAACACTGTCCAACCACCTCGTCCTCTGTCGTCCCCTTCTCCTAGTGCCCTCAATCTTTCCCAACATCAGAGTCTTTTCCAAGGATTCTTCTCTTCTCATATCATTGTTACATGTATTTAAGTATTCATAAATGAATCACATAAAATGTTCTTAAAATATTCATGGTGTGTCCCCCGTCCGTCCGTCCCCCAGCATACTTTTAATATATATCCAAGAATGGGCCTTTACCCTTGATGAGAATGCATTGGCACCTGTCTGTTCCGAGACACAATGGAGTGTGCCTCTTGGGGTGAAGTCAAACTGCCGTGTTAGGAGTGACCTTTCCGAGACGCAAGACTGAGCAGTGTGTATGGAGGTCCTGGGCTGATGTGGTCCAAAGGAAAGCAGAGCAAGACGTTTGGCACCAGGAGTTGCTGGAGGTTTAGGGTCAGTTTTCCTTCTCCTAAATCAGTGATGGGCAACCTTTTGAGCTTGGTGTGTCAAAATTCACCAAAAAACCGAGCATAACTCGGGTGGTGTGTCACTTTGAGAAAAAAACCATAATTTCGCGATATTTATAGTTTAAATAACAAAAATGTATAATTGTAATATATAACTGTATTTAATAAACCAAAAACTAATTATTTAACCAAACCAAACAAAAAACCCCTTATTTATCACAAAATACCCAGAGTTGTTGAGCTTTTTGGGGGGAGCTGCTGACTAAAGTTTTGGAGGTTTTTTTGGGGGGATGCAAAAATTGCTTTGCTTTTGGGAGGGGGGTGCCCCAAAGCTGCTGCGCTTTTTTTGGGGGGGGGGGAGAGAACAGAAATAAATGACGAATAATACCTTTGCTGGAACTAACACGAAGCACCAACATAGTCTGCTAAAAAAGTGCCAAAACCCCAGCACAGAACGGGTTAAAAAATGAACGCTGTTACACCCAATCATAGTCTGCCAAAGCGCCAGAAAAACAGCACAGAAAGGGTTAAAAACTAATCTCTGGCTACCAGCAGTAGCAGCAGCAGCAACAACAACAAAGGATCTGGGTTTTAACAGCAGAGACAATGGGTTTTAACAGCGGGGACAAGCTGTAGCGTGAGGAGGAGCGGGAGAACAAATGGGGGAAAACAACAACAACGCAAATGGGCCGATGGGGCGCGTGCCAGCAGTGAGGGCTCTGCGTGTCACGTGTCATAGGTTCGCCATCACTGTCCTAAATGGTCTCTCTTCCCAGGCTGATGAGCCCCATCTGCCCCCGACTCCTCTCTACAGCATGTGCAGAAACTGCCTTCTTGACCATCGGACCCGCTATTGATCTGATCTGCTTGATCTGCTGGAGCCTGTCTTCACATGCAGAGGAAGTCCCTAACTTGCTGAGGTTTGGAGACCCATTGGCTGTCCTCACCTGGTTTATTCGGCCAGTCAAAGCCATTCCTGGGGTGGGACCACTGACAGCTTCAAGGAGCCACAGGTAGGGTTGCCAGACTCAATAGAGGACAGGACTTCTGTGCCTTTAATTGCCCTGCTCTCTTTTGAGTCTGGAAACCTTAAAGAGAACCCAGCAGACCCTTTGTTTAATTTCCAAGCAAAGGGTCTGCTGGTTTCTCTTTAAGGTTTCCAGACTCAAAAGAGAGCAGGGCAATTAAAGGCACAGAAGTCCTGTCCTCTATTGAGTCTAGCAACCCTAGCCACAGGTGAGAGCTGAGTGCAGGGTGGGGGACCAAAGGGGGATAAACTACCTCAGAAGAAGCACAATGTGGCCTCCACCAGATGCCCTAATGCCCCATACACCCCTTGAAAGAATAATGAGAGAATATTACCCTCTCAGATTGGTTCCCTCAGAATAGTACTCTCTCAGATTGGTTCCCTGCATTCTGTCTCTCCCCATCCTTTCCTTCCACGTCTCCTTTTCCCCCCAAAGGCACAGCAACAACAAATCTTGCACATGTATACAAATGTTAAATCAATTTGTGGTGGCGTCACTGGTGTAGCTTGAGATACAACCTACTGTTGCTGTGGGCCTTGAAGCAACAGCTGGAGACATGGTGTGGTGGGAGATGCATCACGTTTAATTCTCACCTTGTCCTCTTAGAACAGTAACTCCGTTCTTGCCAACTTCATGTGACAGCAGCTCCAGCAGCATTTCAACGCTCTGGTCTATGGCATTCCTCTTTACAACAAGCGACTACGGGGACAGGTTAATTCTAATGATACACATTCTTATGCAATATAGCATGCTGGAAACACTCTGTATGCCCAGGGGCTAGGCTTTACCAGCTGTCTCTTATCCTTACCTGACCCCAAAAGCTGATTCTTTTCACCTGAATCTTCGTTTGCGAAGAGATCCTGTTGATTTGAATGTGCAAAATGAGGATAAATTGTGTGCCCATTTCATTTGGCAGGTGCAGGTATAGCCATTTCAGCTAGGCAGCATGACCTGACGGGGGCAGGACTAAAGAGGCCAGGAATAGTTTATATATGGCCAGGAGCTGGTCAGTTGAGGGGGGGGGGTCCTGTTAAACGGAAAGCAGTGTTTGTAGGACAGTTACAATTTTTTGTGGAGTCAGCCAGTAGATGGAGAAGAAGGCAGCGGAGGAAAGGAGGGCAGAAGGAAAAAAGAAGAGCTTTGGAAGTAGGTGGAGTGGCTTGGTGGCTGAAGATTTGCTCAAGATAGCTGAATCAGTTGGCTCAGGGTGAAGAGACGACGGGAGGACCTGTCTGCAGCAGAGAGGCAATGAATGAGCAGAGGGAATTTCAGAGGAGCACGACCGTTTCGGTTGCACTGCGCAGAGCCTCGGGGGTGCCCCAACTGTGATGAAGAATGGAAGGTGAGAGGCGGGTGCGCGCGCCGAATTTTGGCCTTGCACGTGGCACCACTGAAATTTGAGACCCCCAAATCCACCCCTGGAATAAGGAACACTCTCCTTGAGTGTTTTTGCTCTGTTGGCCAGTGTCCTTGAGAATGCTTCTTGCTTACCTGGATGGAACACAAGAAAAGGTTTCTGCAAGTGTGTATCAAAACTAGCCTACTATGGAAAGTTAAAATTTGCCTTTGTTGCTGCGCCAACTTTTGCCCTCTGGCTCTGTGCTCTTCTGGCACATTATGCCTGAAGGCTGCTTAGAAAGTAACGAGTCCCTTGGGCTCAAGGCCGGCCCACCCATGAGGCAAGGTGAGGCAACTATCTCAGGCAGCAGAATCCACAGGGGCAAGCAGATCTCAATGCCAAGATTTCTTTCTCCCTTGTTCCTGATGCAGATCTTCCCTCACACCTTCCCTGGCAGGGAGGGGGGCACCATTTTGGGGTCTGCTGAAATGTATTGGGTCTGAAAATGGTTGCCCTTTCCTGTGGTAAGGTAAAGGTAAAGGGACCCCTGATCATTAGGCCCAGTCGTGACCGACTCTGGGGTTGCGTGCTCATCTCGCATTATTGGCCGAGGGAGCCGGCGTATAGCTTCCAGGTCATGTGGCCAGCATGACAAAGCCACTTCTGGCGAATCAGAGCAGCACATGGAAACACTGTTTACCTTCCCGCTGTAGTGGTTCCTATTTATCTACTTGCATTTTGACGTGCTTTCGAACTGCTAGGTTGGCAGGAGCTGGGACCGAGCAATGGGAGCTCACCCCGTCACAGGGATTCGAACCGCCGACCTTCTGATCAGCAAGCCCTAGGCTCAGTGGTTCAACCCACAGAACCACCTGGGTCCCTTGGTTTCCTGTGGTAGGCAGAGCAAAAAGCACAAAGTTGCCTGGCCCCTCAAATTTTGGTCTTCGCCCTGAGATTTTACATGTTCCACACAAGAAGGTCAAAGTGCTGGAATTTAAGGTCAAGCCCAGAAACCTACCTCTCCTTTCTTCTGTTACACTGCCCTGTGATTTATGTATTATTTTGGCATTCCCCACTTTCATTTCTAGAGAGATGTATTTAATCCTGTTCTGTTAAGAGATGAGCGGTGCTCAATTAAGTTTTTATTGTATTCCAGAAACTGTGGGAGAAGGGACTCATTACTAAACAACTCCACAAATCTTTTTAATGCGAATGAAATCTGACGGGGGAAAGGCTTCTAAATCATGCAGACACTTAATTAGAATTGGAAACATTACATTTCATTGATTACTATTTTTTAAATAGGGAGTGCCTACGATACGTTTCAAAGGCTTCATTTTTGCCAAACTACAGATCGTTTTTCAGCATAATAAAATCAAAGCATACCTCATGCTTGGCTTTGTTTTTCAAAACAAGGCTTTTGCAGTAACTGCCAAACGACTGCCAAAAGGACTAGCAGGAAACTTTGGAGTCCTAAGGGTGAAGCTTTTGAACATTTGAAATGCTCACATTGGGAAGTTTCCCCTTTTGTTTCTTGTGGCGTTACAATTTACTGCCACTTGTCATTTCCGTAGGGGCTTCGCCCTAGGAGTCCTTGGATGGTATTATTGTAATGCCATTAAGCAGAGCTATCATAATAAATAAAGGCAGAAGGCAGATGCCAGCAAGAATAAAAGATTCGGGATTTTCTGCTTATATCTTGCTGCTGCTGCTACTCCCAGTTTATGCATTCAACAGAACGAAGTGGCAAAGCTTGCAAAACGGGTAACCTTTCCCCTATCATTCCATGTTTCCAGGCCAAGGAAAAGGTGGTAACTGGGTGTTCATCAGACAAAGGGCAAAATCACTAAGATGCGCAGGGGGTATATTTTAGGGAAGGTGGAAGAGGCAGAGACCCCCCCCCCAGTTCCAGACCACATAGGATTATTCTTGAGTACTTCAGTCTGGGCTATTGTGAGGTTTTAAATTACAAGTGATTTATTCTTGAATATAAAGGGACCCCTGACCATTAGGTCCAGTCGTGACCGACACTCGGGTTGCGTGCTCATCTCGCATTATTGGCCGAGGGAGCCGGCGTATAGCTTCCAGGTCATGTGGCCAGCATGACAAAGCCGCTTCTGGCAAACCAGAGCAGCGCACGAAAACGCTGTTTACCTTCCCGCTGTAGCGGTTCCTATTTATCTACTTGCATTTTGACGTGCTTTCGGACTGCTAGGTTGGCAGGAGCTGGGACAAAGCAATGGGAGCTTACCCCGTCACAGGGATTCGAACCGCCGACCTTCTGATCGGCAAGCCCTAGGCTCAGTGGTTTAGCCCACAGCGCCACCTGGGTCCCTATTCTTGAATATACCTAAGGGCAATTACTGAACTCTGCTGTGAGGTTACATATATAAATGGTTTTCCTATGCTTCTGGTGGCATGTTAAACGGTGTGGTGTAGCCCCCCTAGCTGTTGTCCTCTGCAGGGGCTAGTCCAAGAAATTTGGGTACCTGACGCGAACCACAAAATTCCCCCCAAAGCAGGGGTGAACGGATGAGTGAAGATCTACATCGGGAACAAGTGGGGACTTAGACATTTGGAACACGCAGGGGAATCAAATTAACCGTACCAGATGGCTGAAGTGGGAATCAAATGCTATAATGGGAGGGGGTGGGGACAGTGGTGTCGCAGTGTGGGGAGGGGCAGGGCAGTGCATCCTGGGCGCCATGTCTGGGGGTGTGTGTGACAAGAAGGCACCCTGCGGGGGCTCACGGCAACATGAGCAGCCACCGCACTGCCACAGCCGCATGTGGAGGATCCTGGCACCGGCGGCAAACCGCTATGTACAGCACATGTGCAACGTCGCTACGTACGTGCATGCATCATGCGCCCTACGTAACAACACCCCGCCCCGGGTGTCACACCTTCATTCGCCCCTGGGTGGGGAAGGCCTGCTCTTCCTGTGGCTGGGGGGTGTAGAGCCCAGGAGACCCCAAAGGGCACAGACCAGTTGGCATATATACATGGAATGGGTGTGTGTGTGTGTTTATGGGGGGGACATATTGTCCTTCGCCTCGGGGAGTCAGACCCTCATACACCCAAAAACCTTCTGCATGTGTATGCACAGCCCATTGAGCGCGACATCGCACCTTCTCAGCATACTACTATTTCAGCTTCTAATTGCTACCAGGAAAAGCAGTCCAATTACTTGCTAAACTATGGCTGCAAGATTTCAGTGGTAGATTAATCAATTAAGAAGCCATTGATTAGCTGGTAGGGGACCAATTTTCAGCAGTGAGGATAAATTGTAATCAGAGGGGGTAGTGAACTGAAGGCACACATTTTGATGTTCTTTAGGTTCAGAGGAATCACTATAGCAGGTAACTAAAGAGGAAGCATGGAAAATGGCCTTACCTTCTGAGTAGAGCTTATAAAACGGCAATATCCTTAGATATTTCATAAAGGCACCTAGTTTGAGGATTTGTGTTGACAAAATAGGTACCGTAAATTTTAAACATTGGTTAATCAACTGGAGTTTTTATTTGGTTGACATCCTACCTAAAGCCCATTCAACATTTCAGAATCCGTCTAAAAGGTCATGCGATAAATATGTCATGTGAACTGGAGCCCATTCAGTTGAGATGATGGCCTCTCGAAGTTTGGGGAAACATCATATGATGAGGATATTTGTGGAAAAGTTAGAGCAGAATCATACCAGGTGAGAAGGCATCATCAACCCAAATCTGATGATTCTGTAGGTAGGAAGAGCTTTATTTGGCAGCAATATCTCATTTTGTTAATTCTCAAGGGTAACCATCCTTAGCTGCATAGACACACTTCTTATAGGTCTAGTGAACAGGCTCCTGCACATGTGTGAAAACAGAAGAACACATAGAATAATAGAATCGTAGAGTTGTCTAGGGTCATCTAGTCCAACCCCCTGCAATGCAGGAATCTCAGCTAAAGCATCCATAACAGATGACCATCCAACCTCTGCTTAAAAACCTCCAAGGAAGGAGAGTCCGCCACTTCTCGTGGGAGTCTGCTCCACTGCTGAACAGCTCTTACTGTCAGAAAGTTTTTTCAAATGTTTAGTCGGAATCTGCTTTCTTGTAACTTGAAGCCTAACATACCCAGCTCCTTCAAGAGCTCCCCATAAGGCTTAGTTTCCAGACCCTTGATCATCTTGGTTGCCCTCCTCTGCACACATTCCAGCTTGTCAACGTCCTTCTTAAAATGTGGTGCCCAGAATTGGACACAGTATTCAAAGTGTGGTCTATGGCAGAAGAGAATGGTACTATTACTTCCCTTGACCAGGACACTATATTTCTGTTGATGCAGCCTAGAATAGCATAAGCTTTTTTTGCTGCTGCTGCTGCTGCATCACACTGTTGACTCATGTTAAGCTTGTGGTTCACCAAAACCCCTAGATCCTTTTCAAATGCACTGCTAGTAAGCCAGGTGGCCCCCATTGATAGGGTTGCCATACTGTTCTACAACTGTACCGATACAGAGAAGGGTTTGGTAAGAGGAAACCTGCAGAAATAACTCTGCCCATGCAGGTTGCTATCAAGCAGCGGGGAAAGAGGACGGTCTGCTAGGATGGTCAAGTCTGTGGCCAGAGACAGTACTGAAGGCCAGCTCTTCTCCCCCCCCCCCAAAAAAAAACTGGGGTTGGCATAAGATTGATGGGGGGCTGGGTGAAGTCCTCTGGGTTATAATCCTTGAAACTTCTCAAACTTGCTATAAGCTGATCTCTTGAGGCTGCAAGTGCAGAAGGGCTCCTCTGATTCTTCTGAGGAAGAATGCTCTACCAATCTGAAAAGTAAGCCCCGCCCCCTGCCATTCCCCAAATCGTTGTGCTTTTCTCCCCATCCTCATTTTGGTTTTTTTCTCCCCCTCCCCCAGCTCACTGAAGTTTGATGGAAAAGTTCCGTTTGGAATTGTTGTCCCAGGACTATATGATCAATGAAAGCTACAAGGCTGGTTCAAGATTAGCCTTGCTAGCATTCAAAAGGGCAGTTTGGGAGCCAGTGTGGTGTAGTAGTTAAGAGCGGTAGACTCGTAATCTGGGGAACCGGGTTCGCGTCTCCGCTCCTCCACATGCAGCTGCTGGGCCACCTTGGACTAGTCACACTTCTCTGAGGTCTCTCAGCCTCACTCACCTCACAGAGTGTTTGTTGTGGGGGAGGAAGGGAAAGGAGAATGCTAGCCGCTTTGAGACTCCTTCGGGTAGTGATAAAGCGGGATATCAAATCCAAACTTCTTCTTCTTCTCTGTATGGTGCCTCTGTGTTTGTGCACAAACATTTTGCACATATATGTGTGGACTAGAGACAAGGTGCATCCACTCACTCATTTGGTGGTGGATGTATTTTCGAGAGAGCTGGAAGCTAAATCATGAAGTCTGGCAAGGGCTGTGGCAGTTCGTACAAATGCACCAGAAAATAACGGCTGGAGACAGTGTGATAACACCAGCTCAATGCAGGCGTTCAAACTCATGCATTGACTCAATGCACGAGGTGGGACTGCCCCCACTAACCCCCCCCCCGACTGTAGCGCACCCCACCGTTTCTGTGTTGACATGGACATGGGCAAAAAAGAGCCTTCACATGTACAGCTGCACGCATGAAGGCTTATGTGCAACCAGGAACCCCACAAAAACCAAGTTCCCCATTGTAGGGAGGCCTTTGCATATATCAGTACATGTGACGCCTTTCTTTGCAGACAATAGGCAGGCTGGTGTAGCACACAGCTTTGAGAACCTGCGGCCCAGCTCACACCCAATATTTAAAAAACACTTTCTAGAATCTCAGAAAACAGAACATCTTTAGGTATTTGGTCAAAACTAGAAATTTGCCAAGCATATTACTCTTGCAACAAGCATAGCAAGACCTTTGATTAGACAGCCTCTTACTCCACCGTCAGTTCAGATTCCTCCATCTTCTGCGTCGTGAAATAGTGTGAAATGTTTGAAAACATGCATGTACAACTGAGGGATATATTGACATGCTAAAAAGATGGAAAGCTTTTTTTCAAGTTTTTCAATTCATTTCATTTTGTATCTCGGGTGTATAAAGCGCAGAGTTTACATTTAGAAGTCACGGGTCTCTTTCATTATGCCAGTATTTTCAAGGATATATTATTCAATGAAATGGAGTGAAATACAACTAAAACAAAAGTTCAGGATCTATTTCCCATTGCTATTTTGACTTGTGTGTTTGGTCTCATGCATCAGATATACACTGAACATGTGCATGCATGCATACACTAAATAATAATAATAATAATAATAATAATAATAATAATTTATTATTTATACCCCGCCCATCTGGCTGGGTTTCCCCAGCCACTCTAGGCGGCTTCCAACAGAAAAATAAAACACAGTAATCTATTAAACATTAAAAGCCTCCCTGAACAGGGCTGCCTTCTGATGTCTTCTAAAAGTCTGGTCGTTGTTTTCCTCTTTGACATCTGTTGGGAGGGCATTCCACAGGGCAGGCACCACCACTGAGAAGGCCCTCTGCCTAGTTCCCTGCAACTTGGCTTCTCGCAACGAGGGAACTGCCAGAAGGCCCTCGGTGCTGGACCTCAGTGTCCGGGCATCTATGCATACTTCTCCACCTGCGCATATACACATCACACATTCCCACCCATCATTTACCCAGGCATACACACACATGCACATCCTGATCTCCCCCCACCCAATATCTTCTGCTGGACAGACTCAAGCTGCGCCCCCATCAATTGGTGCACAATTATGGTGCCAACGCCTGCTGCCAGCCCACCCAAATGCAGGCAGCACCCTGTTCTAGCTGCTGCCACTACAGTTTGCATTGCCACCTCCACCGATGATGGCAAGCTGCTGGCGAGCTTGCCACTGGAGACACATGGCTCTGCTTGCAATCATCCCTTGCTGCCACCATAATACTCCACTTCCTCCTGACTTTCCAGACCAAATGGATGGAGATGAGGTAATGTAATGGTACAACAGTGGGGGCAAGTTGAGAAATGATTTAGTGGAGGAATGCAGTGTCCCTTCATCTTCATTTCCATTTCTGGTTGGGACGGGCCCATATCAGCTTTGGCATGTGGTCCAGAGAATAATTAGCGAGTACAGAGGCTTGGAGACTGGGTCTTTGGCCAACCCCAAACCCAAAGAATTTGGGTCAGAGTCAGAGGTCTGGCAAAACTGTTGACTAGGGCGTGAGGGCCAACCCCTCTCCGACTGATGCCACCGATTCCTTTCTGTGTGAAAGGAAGATCTCCGAATAGGGGATAGAAAAGGGGAGCACCTGTTTTACATTATGTTTTTATTTCCGTTATATGAGGGCATGCAGTTTTTGTCAAGTAAGATTGCCAAGTACGTGCAAAGTCCCCCTTCCAACCCTTGAAAGAAATTGCTCAGACAAAGACCTAGAAGCAGAGTGTTCAAAGCCACTTTCAAATGGTGTTTGTAGCCACTATACTCAGCTTTCACAGTGCACCCAAGTGAACGAAAACAGCAGGCAACCTTATGATGCTTTTGTGCAATCGAGGGCACTAGGACAGCTCACACATGCACACAAACAACAAAAAACATTTTCTGGTTTGTCGTCTGCCTTTGCTCCCTCCATTTCTGGGAATCAGCAAAGAAGGTAACATTTTGTTCGGGCCAGTAAAATGCTTCCGATACACACTCACTAGCTCTTATGGAGCTTGGACAAAATGAAGCATCTCCGTTATGCAAGTTTCCCTAATGGGAAAACCATTAGATGTGCAAGGAAAAATAATACTCTAGAAATTGGAGTTCTTGGTGAAGTCCAGAAATAAGCAGTAAATTGCCAGAACTTGGGCCAGGAGGAAGATGAATTTCAATTAAGTCTTCAAAAGGTTTTATTTATGTAATGATAAGATGAATTCAAATAGGAATCAATTCCAGTATGATAATGAGGCAAATAAAAATAAATTCAAGCATACTTGGTACACCCTGACCATTAAAACATTGCTGATGAAGAATTGGCGAAACAGGGCCTTGTCCTGGGACTTTTTCACTGGAATTTATTTTTATTTGCCTCATCATCATATTGGAATTGATTCCTATTTGAATTCATCTTATCATTACATAAATAAATAAAACCTTTTGAATACTTACTTGAAATTCATCTTCCTCCTGGCCCGAGTTCTTGCAATTTACTGTTTATTTCAGGAAAATAATACTCTTCAAAGTTGGCTTGTGTCTAGTTTCTTGTTATCATTGCTACCAAACACCTTATGTATGAGCATTTTGCTTTCTTGTGTCTTTAAATCCTGGTTTTGTGTGGTGTCTATGACGGAAAACTTTTTAACAGCCCTGTGTCCTAAACATCCTTACTAAGCAGCAAGTCACAGCAGGACTTACCGTACTTCTGAGTCAATATGCTTAGGAGTGTGTTGCAATTTTTCTTTTCATTGCCTTTCACGATCAGTAACTTCCTAGGGTCTTTACCAAAAATGCTGTGAAAGTATTCATAATTATATCTGTAAGATTTCTAGGGTTACACAATAGTCCTGCAAACAGAATGACTTAAATCCTGAGGCAGTTAAATCGTTTGCTTGATTTTATTTAGAATGTGTCCAACACAATTCTCCATTTGGGTTCCACATTTCAAACTCACCCTTTGTATTCTTAGGAACATTATATGAAGTCTTAGAAACTTGTTTGACAGAAGAGGGAAAGTGAATTCTTAGTGACCCTGCTGGGCATTTATATGTTAACTGATTTTCTCTGACATGGGACTCAAAAGTATTTATCTATTATGTTGGGTGGGTAAGGAAATCCAGGCAATACAAATAGTCGCAGAAATGCCTTAGGTCTTAAAAATATGACTTTGTTTTTGTACTTGGACCATCATTTCGAACCTAATACCATACACTTAAGCTTAACTCTTCTGCATTTTGTCTAACTTTTTTGTTCAACCGTTGCAGAAGCGGACAGGTAAATACACTGTTCCAAAAAAGTTCCTTGTCCTATTGGGAAGAGGAAAACCATTCGGCCCCTCGCAGCCCCTTGTCTTGGGTTCATCTGGTGTCAAAGCCTTCATATGATCACATTGGTTTTATTGGTGAACAACAGCACACCACAATATCACCATAGCTAGCACATTTTGACCAACTGGGTGCTTTTTGTTTTTTGTTTTAAACACTAGAGCTTGTGTCTTTGCTAGAATTTGCTTTTGGTTTTTTTTATGAACCAAAGGTCATATTACAGAGCACAGATGAGGTCTAAAATTTAGCCACAGCAGACCACAGCTCCACAGGGAAAAAAAACCCAAACACATCTTCAAGTTAGGTTGACCTGCTTGAAAACATAAATTAAAAACAGCACAGCAAACATGGATCTGCAATGCACTGCTTCCTTATATTAAATATTAACTGCTTCATTTGACATGGAAATGAACTAAGCAACGATGGATGGAATTTCCAGAATCGTTGGTGTTGCTGTGCCATGGGGGGGGGGGGGAGAAAGCAGGCGACAAGTGTGGCTCAGATGGAAGAACAGGGTGCGGAAGGGGGCAAGTGATACAATCTCAACATCTGCGCTAAAGTGACTTGTTAATGATCAACCGATCATCCGCCAGTTTCAAAATATAATCTTATACAGCACTCCCCCCCTCTCTCCCTCTGTAAACAGATCTGTTCATAAATAATTTGGACGTCTCCATGACATTCATGATATCTAACAGAAGCTGAAGTAGAAAAAGGATGGATGTGGCATACAGCATTGAGGAAATGTCAAAGAGAACTTCGTCGTCGTCGTGTTGTTGTTTTGTTTAGCGTCTGATGAGCGGGTTGCGAGTAGCATCAGCCATCGGACACAGGGGGAGTGACCCACCCGTATTTTTCATGGGTCTTCACCAAGCTCTTAAAAGTTGCTTCGGCTTCCTTACGGCTGAAGGACTTTTTTGATTTCCCGGCTTTTCTGCAGATGCGTCCCTGTGTAAAAGAAAACAAAGTGGGGGGGGGGAAGAGGGAAGAGGAGAAAGGTGTGTTCAGAAACCCCAATGCCAGATGCAAACATTAAAGAAATCCCTCCTGGCAACACAAATTCATCAGCCCTCTTCAGTAAGGACATATCCATGGGCTCTCACAGATGTGTGGGTCAGACTTCCTTTCTGGATGACAATGCATGGTCAAGCTAAGGCAGTGATGGGCAACCTTTTTGGCTTGGTGTGTCAAAATTCGCCAAAAAACCGAGCATAACTCGGGTGGTGTGTCACTTCGAGAGAAAAACACAATAATTTCGCGATATTTATAGTTTAAATAACAAAAATGTATAATTGTAATATATAACTGTATTTAATAAACCAAAAACTAATTATTTAACCAAACCAAAAAACCCTTATTTATCACAAAGTGCCTAGAGTTGTCGAGCTTTTTTGGGGGAGCTTCTGACCAAAGTTATGGAGGGTTTTTTTTGGGGTGTGTGTGCAAAAGTTGCTTTGCTTTTTGGGGGGGGGGATGCCCCAAAGCTGCTGCACTTTTTTGGGGGGGGGGGAAGAGAACAGAAATAAACGACGAGTAATACCTTCGCTGGAATTAACGTGCAGCACCGACATAGTCTGCCAAAGCACCAAAAAAACCAGCACAGAACAGGTTAAAAAATGAACGCTGTTATAATCATTTTCTGCCAAAGCAGAAAGGGTTAAAAAACCAATCTCTGGCTACCAGCAGCAACAACAAAAAAGGATCCAGGTTTTAACAGCGGAGACAAGCTGTAGGAGGAGTGGGAGACCAAATGGGGGAAAAACAACAACAGCATGAATGGGCCGATGGGGCGTGTGCCAGCAGTGAGGGCTCTGCGTGTCACATCTGACACGTGTGTCATAGGTTCGCCATCACTGAGCTAAGGCATGACTGGTGCAAGTTTCTTATGTGCACAGGAGACAATTCCTGATTGGTCAGAGTTTGCTTCCTCATGGAAGTAGTCCTGTCACACACATCTATATGCATCTAGACTGAGTTTAATCCCTTGTTGCTTAGGGGGCATGGCTGGCGTACACACCAGCATCTAGGGAATGGTGCTATAGGCAGGCACATTCCAGACAGACCCTTCACACAATTGGTACCTGATGCCTGAACTGGGCTGCAAGTATTTATGTACTTTCGAGGTCAAAGCCAGGTTTGGTTAATCAAGCAAGACCTGGCCCACTGCTATGGTTACAGATGAGCGAAGCATCACAGAATATGCAAGCTTTTAAAAAAGTGGATTTTGCCCTGAAAAATAGTTAATTTTGACAAACAAAAAACCAAAAATCCTTAAGTAAAAGCAGACTGCAATTTAGCTTTGAAGGATTTCAAGCAGCCATCCATATTCCTAAAACAATGAACTTTTTGTTGTCAAGCGGTAGGAAAGTCTACAGCAGGCACCCCCAAACTTGGCCCTCCAGATGTTTTGGGACTACAATTCCCATCATCCCTAACCACTGGTCCTGTCAGCTAGGGATGATGGGAGTTGTAGTCCCCAAACAGCCAGAGGGCCGAGTTTGGGGGTGCCTGGTCTAGAGAGAGGACCCTCTTTGCATAAGAGAACATGGCAATGGCATAATATACTTTTTGCAACGTGAGTATGGGTATCAGAAGAAGAGTATGCTATATAATATGGGAGAAGCAGCAAACGTATTATTCCAGGTTTACGTATCAGGAATCGGATACATATATATCAGTATCCCCACACAGAAAATGAAACCAAAGCCACCATTCATAAATTGCTTAGTTGTGTGTTTTCTTGGACACAAACATTAGCACTCACAAATTAAAATGTAGTATGTAAAGTGGCACACCTGCCGTGCAGAGGCAATCAAAGCAGCATTTTTTTTATCTCACAAATGAATAAATTTTTATTATCCTGATAAACAAAAAAACAAGGGGCGTTTCTCATTTTACTTCCAGGCTGAACTATTTTGCAGAAGACCCTCATTCTTCCAATAAATTTCCAAACTATGTAGGTGAAATTTGGCTAAAGATTTTGAAGCCCTGACGAATGTACTGTACAATTCCCCCTCCCATTCTCCCCCAGTTAACAAGAAATGAAATAGAAATGTTAGGGGAAATTGAAATATATGCGAGTTATTTTCTTACCATTCTAAACATACCCTTATTAGTTTAAGATCATAAAATGAATTATAATAATGTGAGAAAAGCCTGCAGCCTCAGACCAGGGCCCCCTCAAATCCAGCATCCTGTTCCTACAGTGATGAACCAAAGGCCTGTGAGAAGCCCCACAGCAAGACCTAAGCATGTCAGCAGTTTCCCCATTTTGACAGGGTAAAGCGCAGCTGAACAAATTTTTTTTAAATCCTGTCTTTAAAGCATTTTCTCTAAAGGAGAAAACAGTTCATTTATTTATTTTTTAATCCTCAAGTCCATTCCCCCCCCCACTGGAAAAATAAAAAACTGTATAAACTCCTCCTCCAATTTCTCTTAGGCCTGCACATCTCTATTCCTTGATTTCCTTTTGTCCTGCCCCCATCCATCCATCCATCCATCCAATCTATCTTGGTTCTGCCCATGGAAGGGGCACAATCTTTTCCTAACCTTCCTCCTGCGAGAAGCTACAGAGGGCCTTCTTGGTGGTGGCACCCGCCCTGTGGAACGCCCTCCCATCAGATGTCACGGAAATAAACAACTACCTGACTTTTAGAAGACATCTAAAGGCAGCCCTGTTTAGGGAATTTTTCAACGTCTGATGTTTTATTGCATTATTATTATTATTATTATTATTATTATTATTATTATTATTATTATTACTGTATTCTGTTGGGAGCCGCTCAGAGTGGCTGGGGAAACTCAGCCAGATGGGCGGGCTTTAAACAAATAAATTATTATTATTACAGTCTGGGCGGTGAAAAGTGTTAGAAGACAATCACCTCTTTTGCCCTCTCCGCACTTGAAGGTGAATCCCAGTTCAAGGGAAAAGGAGGCATCTTCAATTATTGCGTTGCCTTCCTCATGCTTTGGGCTTTCCTACACGAAAATAGTCCAAGTGGAAGATGCTGCGATGTGAACATTTAAAAAAAACAAATAACAGTAGCAGCCCAAAAGCTCTCATTCTGGCAGGGGAGAATTTTGGACATTAGAAAAGAACTCAGTGAATTCACCATTCCATCCCCCTGCAGGCATATGGGTTTTTTAAAAATATTTTTTATCCTCCACTAAATGGGAGACTTAATGTAAAAGGCTGCCCACATTTGGAGGGATGCCTGAAGAGGCTTCTGTCCTTTGCATCTCCTTTGCCTCCGACAGCCTCAACAGGCATACTAAGGGCACAGTCCTAACTCTGTATCCACAGCAATGAGCAAGCTCAATCGATTATACTGGTGTGCTGTTTTTCAGGGGAAGAGGGGTTTGGCCTTTGTTGCTTTTGTTTTTTCATCTTTATTTTAGATCTTGAGATTTATGTGGAAATGGTTCAGTTTGGTTGGGCATTTTTTAAATGTTTTATTTATTGCTTCTGAATACTTTTGCTACGTTGCAGTTATCTGTTCTCTTTGTGTTGTAAGCTAGTTTGAGCATGGTTTGAACTGTGCAAAGGTGGCAGACAGACAAAATTATGCCTGTATGTATGTGTAAGTCCTCAACCCCTGAAAAGCAGAGGTGTTACTGCCCCGTCACGGCTTAGCCACGCTGGCATCCACTCTGTAAATTCCTGCCTCCAAACACCTGCCAGGTTGCAAAGATCCGAGGGCATCTAAAGCTACGACACTCTGTACACTTCCTTTTGAGTAAGTCCCACTGAAAGAGACTTGGGACGAAATCCCAGACTAGCTGACTGGCTGTACCGCTGCCATGAAAAATATGCCAGCAGGACACCCCATATATGTCATAGGTACCTATTCACCAAGAGGCGGTATTTGGGGAGGGGGGAGAAAACTGCTGAGGAAACAGCAGATCCGGCCTCTATCGAGTGTGCTGCAGTCGTTGCTGCGACTACGGCAGTGGCAGAATCATAGAGTTGGAAGAGACCACAAGGGCCATCCAGTCCAACCCCCTGCCAAGAAGGAAACACCATCAAAGCATTCTTGACATATGCATGTCAAGCCTCTGCTTAAAGACCTCCAAAGAAGGAGACTCCACCACACTGCTTGGTAGCAAATTCCATTGCCAAACAGCTCTTACTGTCAGGAAGCTCTTCCTAATGTTTAGGTGGAATCTTCTTTCTTGTAGTTTGAATCCATTGTTCCGTGTCCACTTCTCTGGAGCCGCAGAAAACAACCTTTCTCCCTCCTCTATATGACATCCTTTTATATATTTGAACATGGCTATCATATCACCCCTTAAACTTCTCTTCTCCAGGCTAAACATACCCAGCTCCCTAAGCTGTTCCTCATAAGGCATCGTTTCCAGGCCTTTGACCATTTTGGTTGCCCCCCTCCTGGACACGTTCCAGCTTGTCAGTATCCTTCTTGAACTGTGGTGCCCAGAACTGGACACAGTACTCCAGGTGAGGTCTGACCAGAGCAGAATACAGTGGTACTATTACTTCCCTTGATCTAGATGCTATACTCCTATTGATGCAGCCCAGAATTGCATTGGCTTTTTTAGCTGCTGCATCACACTGTTGACTCATGTCAAGTCTGTAGTCTACCAAGACTCCTAGATCCTTTTCACATGTACTGCTCTCAAGCCAGGTGTCTCCCATCCTGTATTTGTGCCTTTCATTTTTTTTTGCCCGAGTGTAGTACTTTACATTTCTCCTTGTTAAAATTCATCTTGTTTGCTTTGGCCCAGTTGTCTAATCTGTTAAGGTCATTTTGAAGTGTGATCCTGTCCTCTGAGGTATTAGCCACCCATCCCAATTTGGTGTCATCTGCAAACTTGCTCAGGATGCCCTCAAGCCCATCATCCAAGTCATTTATAAAGATGTTGAATAAGAGTGGGCCCAAGACAGAACCCTGTGGCACCCCACTAGTCACTACTCTCCAGGATGAGGAGGAGCCATTGATGAGCACCCTTTGGGTTCGGTCAGCCAGCCAGTTACAAATCCACTGAATGGTAGCATTGTCTAGCCTGCATTTTACCAGCTTCTTTACAAGAATATCAAGGGGCACTTTGTCAAAGGCCTTGCTGAAATCAAGTGTTGGGCAGAAGTGTCGGGCGATGCATTCCCTGGAGGGTTGATCAGCTGTCTCTGTGGATCCTGCCACCTGAGGCAGTCACCCTTTGATCCAGTGGCCAGGTCCCCATTCATGGTGCAACTTTGCACCAATGTCTCTCCCTTTAACCTCAATTGGTACAACTCAGCAGCCAATCGCAGCACACCACCAAGGATAAAAACACAGGAAAGCCATAACTTTAGCTAGCAGCGCAATGCAAGATGGGGCTGCATCTCCTTAGCAGGGTGTTGTGCTGCCTTAAGGATCACAAGGCCACTTTGCTTGTGGCCTCTTCTCTCTGCAGCTTGAGCACACGGCTGGACCTTCACTTTCCAAGATCATGACAAGTACTCTGGCCACAAAACCACCAACACCATGCTCTATTCCAGTCATTCTCAAAGGGTGTGGCAGGAAGATTCAAGGACAATCAAAGGAACGCTTCAGTGTAGTATAGTATCTATCCATCATCTATCTATCATTTACACACACACACACACACACACACACACTTTTTTTGCAGAATATGGATAGATATATTTTTATTAAAAAATCTGATGAATATGAAAGATCATGAAAGAGAAAGGCTTTTGTGTGTTAACAAGATGAGAGTTTTTTTTGTTTCAAATTAGACATAATATAAATGAGAATAGCCAGCAAGAGCAAGCTCTCGTCTCTCATTGAGTTTATATGGTACATAAATAAGAGGCTCGCTTATCATTCTGTTTTGAGAAGGACTCATGTTCTTACCGTATGTAGCTGCATAATAATAATAATAATAATAATAATATAATAATTTATTATTTATACCCCGCCCATCTGGCTGGGTCTCCCCAGCCACTCTGGGCGGCTTCCAACAGAAAAATAAAAAGCCGGTAATCTATTAAACATTAAAAGCCTCCCTGAACAGGGCTGCCTTCAGATGTCTTCTAAAAGTCTGGTAGTTGTTTTCCTCTTTGACATCTGTTGGGAGGGCGTTCCACAGGGCGGGCGCCACCACCGAGAAGGCCCTCTGCCTAGTTCCCTGCAACTTGGCTTCTCGCAACGAGGGAACCGCCAGAAGGCCCTCGGTGCTGGACCTCAGTGTCCAGGCAGAATGATGGAGGTCAGAGCTTGAGGTCAGAGGCATTATTTTATATTTTATGGATGACCCATGTTCCTATTATAAAGTAGCTGTGTTCTATGTGGTAAATCAAGCGCACCCAGGAGTTATTTCCTTTTTGTTTTCCAATGTTTTCTCAGTGTGGTGCGAGCAAATTTTTATTCTGAAAGTGTGGCCCATAGAAAACAAGTTTGAGGACCACTGGTCTACTCCGGCAACTGGGGCTGCCAAGGCAAAACACCCCACACAGGTGAACAAGAAATGGGGGGGGGGGGAACTCTTGCAACAAAGTATGACCACAGCAGGCTCTTCTCAACCCTAGTTTCTGTGCTGCATGTGAATACTGTGCCTTGTCTTCAGCCACATCACTCCAACCCTCTTGTCCCATTCATCCCCACATGCAGAGATTCACAAAGCAGAAACCCTATGTTTTAACATGGGTGGGGCAGACAGATGAACGCCAGGTGGGACAGACAAATCACATGTAGTTTGCTCCCGGCTGCTAATCTGACCATCGCAATCACTTCCCTTACGTTCCGTATGCTTTCTGTTAAGCAAATAACAGGTCTCTAGCTGCTGTTGTATGCAGATATATTAATAACCAGTGCTCTAACGAGAGCAATACTAAGCACATCTCTGAAATGCATTCCATTTTCTCCACAGCGTTATTTGCTGGGAAATAGTTACAATGGAGCGACGGCTTACCACGGTTTACTCTGGCTTTGTCAAAACTATGTCTGTCGTTTAATAGATAAACACGGAAACTGGCAACGGGAAAATTTTTGTTTTGAAGCTTGAGGTCAGAGGCGGAATTAAGAAATCTGCGGTGCCTGCTGGTAAGTCTGCATTGTTGCCATTTAAACAGACAATAAACCACCCCTGATTACACGGATCGGAAAGCAACACAGTAGCAACTGGGTTTTTTTGTTTTTGCTTTAAAAAAGGGGGGGGTATTATGAATATTTTTTTTTTTTAGAAAAAGAAAATAACTAAAAGTGTTCCTATTCTTCCTACCTATCCTTGGTACCTAAAATGCAATTAAATCAAGCCAGTAAGAGCAAGACAAAGAGCGGTAGACTCGTAATCTGTGGAACCGGGTTCGCGTCTCCGCTCCTCCACATGCAGCTGCCGGGTGACCTTGGGCTACTCACACTTCTCTGAAGTCTCGCAGCCCCACCCACCTCACAGGGTGTCTGTTGTGGGGGAGGAATGGAAAGTAGAATATTAGCCGCTTTGAGACTCCTTCGGGTAGTGATAAAGCGGGATATCAAATCCAAACTCCTCCTCTTCTTCTTCCTCTTCCTCCTCTTCTTCTTCGTCCTTGCTTTCCCTGCTTTAGTTTCCACTAACCCAAATGGACTTTTACAGGGATTTTATGGAGCGGAAATTCTGACTGAGAGGAGAGATGTTCTGAAATTGATTGATAGCAGCTTAGGCTTGATCAGTTCAAGAGTCTATCCTGTCCCGCCCTCCTGTTCTCACAGGGACTAAACAGATTACCCTGCAAAACTCACAAGTAGAACAAGACAGAAATTGCCACTGACTGGGTTCTTTTTTCGTTGACCATTTGGTTTTCCCCACATCTGAGCATTATTTAGCTGTTAATCTGAATTATTTTGCCCCTGGCCCAAATTGAATTAGAGAGTGTATATGGCTGCAGGCACACCTTGTGGTTTGGCTGAAAAAAACCCCAACAACCCTGCCCTGAAGCAGCTGGAGGGTGAGCTGTGCTCCGCCTGCCCGGCGCTCCACGTGCATGGCCTGCCCGACGACCTGTCCTCCGACGGCGGGCTGCAGCGCATGGTGCACATTACCTGGGAGCTCTGCAGGGACGGGCCGATGGACCGCCTGCTGCTCATCAACAATGCCAGTGAGCAGGTGGTGCCAAGACATGCTCCTGAGCACGTGCAGAGTGCATTCCTCCTCCAGGTCCGGAGGCAGCTGTGGGACCGACTTGCAGGGTATTTATGTTTTTCAAAATATAGTCCGGCCCCCCACAAGGTCTGAGGGACAGTGGACCAGCCCCCTGATGAAAATGTTTGCTGACCCCTGCTGTATGAGATCTCCTGTAGGAATTCTTTAAGTGCTTTGCTTGTGCAGTTTTCTTGTTATAAGAAAAGAAATACCATATTCACTCGAATCGAATGCTCATCTTTGCGAAAATTAAGGCGCACATTAAATTCGATGGCACATTTACATTCGCCAACAAATACTTTTTGGGGTTTCAAGGTTCTGAAAATCAAGGTGCGCATTAGATTTGATGGCACATTTGACTGGAGTAAAATACGGTATTTAAGAAGAAATGAAAGCACCGAGGAAGCAATGGGCTTAGAAAGAGGAGAAGCAGGGGAGAATTCAGAGGTTATCATAGAGAGGTAGTTCTGCGTGCTTTCTTCGTGGTGTTCTCACTACCCAGATGCATGCTAATCCCAACAGTGTGGAAATTGTGAAGGCAGACAACCAGGCTCTGTGCTGGTAGATGGAGACAGGGAGACTTCCTTGCATGGAGCCCCGTTGGATGGCAGGTGCACAGGTAGCAGGTGTACTAGTCAGGAGGAGATGGGCACCAAGAGACTCCAAATCGCAAATCAGGGCTTGAAGAGGCACTTTGCCGGTAGGAATTAGTGGGCAAGTCAGGTCTAACAGACTCAGTTTCCACAATCAGAAGAGTCATGTGGCAGAGAAGTTCTTGGACTGCACTACTTCAGTGAGAATGTGTGGGTTGCATGTTTGAATGCTCCCTCATTTGATAAGACAGACCAAACCTTTCTCTGGAATCTGCTAATAAAGTAAGATCACTCTCTGACTAGATAATGATCAAGGGAGCAATGAATGAATGAATGGGGAGAAAATTGGATGTTCAAATCCTTTCACAAATCATGACCACTATTAGCTGCGTGAAGCTCTGGACGCAACCTGCTTTTCCTCTTGCGAAGTTCTTGTACATCCTTCTTGCATAAGCACAACAAACTGTTCCACAGCGCAGAAGGAATTCTCTGGATTGGAGAGACTTTATCCTTGCCTTCTTTAATGTTCTGGTTTCCTCCCTTCCTTCCCACTTTATGTACTGTAAGTTGTTTGCTTCCGGCGTCCAGGGCTACTGGATGATAGAATTTGTTTGCGCCCAACTGAGTCACTGGAAAAATATAGTGGCTTGTTTGCACCCTGCTGATAGGAGGAGATAGTATTTTGCATCCAGCTGAGCAACCAAGGAAGCAGGATCTTCTTCGCAGAAGTTTGAGTCTATTACATTTTATATCTGTGAAATCTGTAAAGTGGATTTTGCATTATATAATTTAAGTTGGAGAATATGAATTGGATTTTCTGCATACATTTCACGGTTAACAGCAAACACTTGGAGACTGTTCTGTTTTTAAGCAATTTATAGACATGCGGAAAAAATAAACAATGAAATGAATGTCACATAAAAGACAAAGACAAATAAAACTAGAAATAAAACACCTAATTTCCCGATTTTTCCTAGTCCGGCTTCATTCCACAGAATAATGTTTGCTTCTTGGGGATTTATCTTTTAAGCCTACTGTTATGAATGCTGGGCCAAGTATGTCTTTGTTTTGTATATCTGCTATTGATCAAATTGTTTGTTAATGACCCAGGATGCTCAATTAAAAAATCTGATGAATATGAAAGATCATGAAAGAGAAAGGCTTTTGTGTGTTAACAAGAAGATGAGAGTTTTTTTGTTTCAAATTAGACATAATATAAATGAGAATAGCCAGCAAGAGCAAGCTCTCGCCTCTCATTGAGTTTATATGGTACATAAATAAGAGGCTCGCTTATAATTCTGTTTTGAGAAGGACTCATGTTCTTATGTAGCTGCATTATTTTATATTTTATGGATGACCCATGTTCCTATTATAAAGTAGCTGTGTTCTATGTGGTAAAATCAAGCGCTCTTTAGGGCAGGATTGGGGAACCTCCCATGAAATCTCCATAATCCCTGACCACTGGCCATGCTGGCCGGAACTGGTGGGAGTCCAACATCTTGAGAACCATAGGTTCCCCATCCACCCCTGATTTATTGGAGAATGGTGTTCAATGTGAACACCCTCCAGGGTGCAAAGATCTGCCCAGCGTCCCAAAATTTAGTCCAGCTTCCACTAAATTAACTTTTATTGAGTTTTTTGGGGGGAGGGGGGAAGCCAAAGTTGTTGAACTTTTTTTTAGTTTTTCGCTCACCTGTAACAACACAGTGGGAAAAAACCTGCTTTTGTTTCCTGACTCGGGAATATTTGACGCTATGGAGTAACAGAGCGATGGAAGAGGGGGTGGGTGGGTGGAGACTTTCACTCCATTGCTTTATACTGCCGCCAATCAAGAGGGACTGGAATACAGTAGGTATACATTGGCACCCCCCCAGAATTCGGCGGCCGGGTGTCCTGCACCCCTGGGTAAAGATGGCCGTGAATGTGAAACCCATCAGAATCTTCAGGAGGCGATTCATCTTCTGCTCTCCCAGGGGGACGCAGATTGAAGCAGACAGACTGAAGTAGGAGGGGCAGAGTTGAAGAATGGAAGGAACCTTTAGGGTCACAAATATCTTTTTCCGGGGATAATGGATATACCTCCCCAGCTAAAGTTGGCCTATGCTGTTTGCCTCCACCTATGTTCAAATTTGTCTATGTATGTGTCAGGGTTGTTGTGACTACTCCTGAGTAACGACCTTCCACATGCTTGTCTTTCAGAAGTCTTTATTAGTGCACATTATTTACAGTGTAGCGAGCTACTGGTTTCATGTCTCCTCATTCCGAATCAGAATCCGGCACTGCCCCCTTCCACGATTTGGACCAACATAAAAGCCTCGGGACAGTGAATCTCCTCCCTTTTCTCCTCCTCCTCAATTCTGGAGTCGGGGGGGGGGGGGAAGGGTCTGCGGTCTGCCTGATTCTTCTCTCTTTCCCTCTCCCTCTCTTCCTGCCTGTGGAGCAGGGGCTCTTGGATGTTGCCAGAGGTCTGGCACTCCCTTTCCATCTCCTGACTTTCCTCATCTGCCCCTTTGCTTTCATGACTGCTTGGAGATGGGCTGCTTCTGATGAGGGGGGGGGGGGCTGTTCTCTATAAGCCCTTCCCCTTACAGTATGTAAAAAACAACCAGATGTGTTACAAGCATGCCATTAGTTTGGGCGATCTTCCAAAAGAAGCTAAACGCCAATTGCAGATAAAGCCAGATAAAAGTGAGTTTATGAAGGTCAGTGCATTTTAGCAGGGTGGGGAGAAGAAAGCTCTCATGCTTGCAAAGGTCCGTCTCACCTGGTCACTACTACTCATGGTCTTGATCAGGCATCCCCAAACTGCAGCCCTCCAGATGTTTTGGCCTACAACTCCCATGATCCCTAGCTAACAGGACCAGTGGTCAGGGATGATGGGAATTGTAGTCCAAAACATCTGGAGGGCTGAAGTTTGGGGGTGCCTGGTCTTGATCAATTGCCCAACTGCTCAGCCCCATTCTCCTTTCTCTTCAGCCTTGTCTCCTTTTTGCCATTCATACTCACGTAACTCCAGGGCTGGACTGCCATGACATCCTCAATAGGTAGCTACTGTTGTTGCATTTCTTTCACTATCTCCAACTCTATTTTAATGATTATTATTTTTACTAGTTCGCTAACAACCAAGATAATTCTGCCTACATCCATTTCCCAGGAAAGAGAAGAAGTTCAAATGCAACTTAGAGAGGCTCTTCTTTGCCATTTATAATGCGCCCACTAACACCATGACTTTTACAAATGACTACTGAACGTGAATGGATTCATTATTATATCTACGTCATTTTGCACTACTACTATCATCATCATCATCATCATCATCATCATCATCATCATCATCATCATAGAATAAACAGCTCAAAATTGCTGGTCATCTCCATCTTTTTTTCTCCTTTAAGCCTGCACAGGTAATAAATGGGAACACATTTGCTAGAAAATCATATGTAAAATTTGGGTGAATAGAAATTCTTATCTGTGTGGATCTAGAACAAGCAGTTCCAAAAGCTTGTCAAACCAAGACCTAGCAGGCAGTGTATAAGTGGTATTTCTGCCCCGCTGTCAGATAGAATCTCCATCCATGCTTGGGATCTTCTCAGGATCAAAGCTACAGCAAGATTACTCTGACATGTCTGAATCTGGCATTGAACAAGTGGACCCACCTCTTGGAATTAGTCCTGAGAGCAGGATTGGCCCAAGATGTTTTGCCACCATAGGTAAGATGCCCCAATCCCACCCCCCCTGCAGAGCTGGGTCCTCACCCCACTGCCTCCACCAGTGCAACTGCTCCGCTGCCAGCCCCATTGCCGCAACGGTACCCTCACCTGTGGCTGCAACCGTGCTGCCACAATGCAGCTGCAGTGGCAAGGTTGGCGGCACGAATGAAGTGCTGGCAGCAGTACAACACTGGGGGTGAGGGCCAGATTCACTGCCCAAAGCAAATGGCTTCACCTTGCCAATGCATAGGTTGCAGCAATATCGAAAGCAACACAATGGCCAGAAACAATGACAGTATAGAAAACTTTATGGAATAATGCAAAACATCAAAACTATCAAACTGAAGTCTCTGAAATTCCTTGAATAAGTCATGGTGCCAGACTTTACCCGGCAGAGATCAAGCTTGTAAAGCTTTGTGTAATCGGCAAATGTCCAACACAGACTCTGCTGAACAGTGTTTCCAGATAGCAACTACTGTTTCGTTCAGTTCTTCATCAGCCAATTAGTTCAACAAACACTCGTAAGTAGAAAGATGTGTAATTTCTTCATTAACCAATCTTTTTTCCGAATCGATATAATATACATGAGAATGAAAAATACTCTGGAACAGTGCTAATGTGATTATGCAGTTACTGCATAGGTTGCCCCTGCACTAGCCAAGAGACAAATTTTGTCCTACCAAGTTATTTTGGTCTTGTTTTCCTTTCTGGGCTCTATACACACCAAGCACTAAAGCAGGGGTCCCCAGACTACGGCCCGGGGGCCGGATGCGGCCCAATTGGCCTGCCAATCCGGCCCGCGACGACCCCCGCCGCCTGCTCTTTCGGCGCGCAGCGCGGCAGCGCTCTTCCGGGTCGGGAAAAAAGCACTGAAAATCCTTTGTGCGCATGCGTATGGGCCTCTCCCGACCCGGAAGAGGTCATTTCTGGTGCACTTCCGGGTCGGGGGAGGCCCATACGCATGTGCACAACGCATTTTCGGCGCTTTCCCCATCCTGGAAGCACGCCGCCGCGCCAGTAAGCGCCCGTGCGCATGCGCACGGGCACGCACTCCCGCACCCGCCGGCCCGCACAGGCGTGCGCTCCCCCGTCCTCCGGCCCGCCGCGCGATTGGCGCGGTGGGAACCGGCCCAAACGCCGGTAAGTCTGGGGACCCCTGCACTAAAGAATCTTGGGAACTGTGGTTTCACCCTCACAGAGCTACAGTTCCCAGTACCCTTAAACCAACATTATTGCTTTTCCTGTAATGTGGCCACATCCTCCTGACTTTATCGAGGGATATAATCCGGTATATTCAGCCTAATCCTATTCACGTTTACTCAGAAGTAAATCCCACTTTGTTCACATAACTGAGTGTGATGCAAGTGCACCTGGGGATATAAAAATATGAAAATGGAGCATGTTGTTTCTTTGACACTTACAAAGCGACCTAGCTAGGTTATAATTCGGGGGGGGGGATCCAGTATCTTTTGCAGTGTGGAACAGCACATTGATTTCCTATCAATCAGCTTCTTACACAACCATCAAGTGATTCAAAACTCAGAACAGAAATTTCACAAATTTAAGGTCTCGTTCAACGCACAAATTAAGTAAAAGCAAACACAACGGTTTGTCCTGCGAGGAAGTGCACCAGCCATTTAAAAGAAACACATAGGTGATCCTGCTCCAGCTCCTTGATAACTTTTTTTCTAAAGCTTCCCCCCCCCTAACTCTACAATATCGCTTTACCCACAGTGACCAGAACTGTGCACAGCCTTCCAAATATGATAGCACCACAGACTTGTATAATGGTATTATTATATTGGCAGTTTTATTTCCAATCCCTTCCCCAATGCTCCCTAACACGGAATTTGCTTTTTCTAAGCTGCCACAAAAAAAGCGACAAAGGCACAGATACAATGGAAAGAACATGTTTCAAGAGTCGGCTTCAAAGCACCAGCTTAAGTGATGGTTTTCTGAATGAGCAAACCCCAGCCACAGCCCAAAGCCCAACCAGTTTCACATAAGGAGAGCTACAATCAACAGGGGAGCTACACTGAACCATAACTTAAGGACAGAGCACATTCAGAATGCGAGAACTGGGGTCTCTGGATACATGCTTGTGATGGAAATAAGTCTTGCTGACCGCAGAGGGATGGATTTATTACAACCATGAATTCCAAAAACCATAAGGTTGTACGGTACAACTTCCTAGTAAGCAATATAAAGAAAAATCCTGCCCCCACTTTAACAGTTCCCATTTGTAATACTCTCATCTTACATTATTTACGTATGTGGCAAAGTAAAGGCTCATTCACACTTCTGAATCGGAACAAACATCAATTGGGTTTTCTGCGGACTGACATTTGTTCAGATTCAACAGCAAACAGCGGGGTTTTCCCGGGGGAAGCAGCGGGACGAAAGAAAAAAAAACCACTTGGAGCTGTGCCCAGAAATCATGGGACAAATGGAAAAAACTCACAGAACCCAGAGAAGTGTGAAGGAGCCCTAAGTCCCATAACCACTTATCCCTGTCAAACAGCACTTGCAAGGAACGTGTAACAGCTAGCCAACTTTAAATCTTTGGATGTCTGAACGGTATTGGTGGGAGGGACATTAAGCACATGTATGTGAAATAAAGCTTAAGTTAAGAGTTCTTTGGTAAGATAATAATAATAATAATAATAATAATAATAATAATAATTTAAACCCCGCATCTGGCTGAGTTTCCCCAGACACTCTGTGCGGCTCCCAATCAAGTATTAAAAACAATACAGCATTCACTATTAAAAACTTCCCTAAACAGGGCTGCCTTCAGATGTCTTTTAAAAATAGAATAGCTGCTTATTTCCTCGACATCCGATGGGAGGGTGTTCTACAGGGTGGGCGCCACTACCAAGAAGGCCCTGGGCGCTGGATCTCAGTGGGGATGGAGATGCTCCTTCAGGTATACAGTACGCTTGGTACTTGCTGCACATTTTCACCGGGTTTTTACATCACAAATCTGATTTTCTTTTGCCATTAATCCTGTTTTGAGAATAACAGAATCACAGAATTGTAGAGCTGGATGGCATCATTGAGAATCATCTAGTTCAACTCCCTGTAATGCAGGAATCTTTTGCCCAATGTGGGGCTCAAGCCCCTGAGATTAACAGTCTCATGGTCTACTAACTGTGATAAAACCGTCTATGGTGACAAAACCGTCTATGGTGATAAAACATATGTACTGGAGAATTCTTACTTTGTTCATTCTTCTTCCTGCCGTAGGCTAGATCAGGGGACACAAATATAGAGCCTGCAGGCACCGGCATACCTGGCAGTACCTCCTATGGCTCCCATAAAAGGCCTCAGTAAAAAGATCCCCTCAACATTTGCAATGCATGAGAGACTGTACGTTCTTCCTGCTCGATTCCTGTAGTCACTGGCCCAGCCTTTGCAGCCGCCATTTTGTGTTATGCCCCACACCCCACAAGAGCCATTTTGTGACTGGCACTCATGACACTTTCTAGAGATTCAAAATGTGCCCACTAGCTCCCAAGGCCTGGGTGACCCCTGGGGTAGACTGAGTTATACCTCACTGAAATCACCGAATATGGCCCCCTTTAGTGGCAGTTAAATTGGTGGAAATGGCTGTCATTTTTATGATGGATGGTGTCTGTGGGTAGGCAATACTTGCACAACTACAAGAGCACCCCACTGGAGGATGTGGTCAGTGAAGGCAGGGACACCCATAGTCCGAGGGGAAAGGCGGCTAACAGATTGAGGTTGAATCCTGACAAGCTAGAAGTACTGTTTTTGGGGGACAGATGGCGGGCAGGTGTGAAGGACTCCCTAGTCCTGAATGGGGTAATTGTGCTGATGAAGGACTAGGTACACAGTCTGGACTCGCAGCTGTCCATGAGACCCTATCTGCCCATGGACTGTCTCGCCAGAGTGGTGCATGCTCTGGTTATCTCTCGCTTGGATTACTGCAATGCGCTCTATGTGGGGCTACCTTTGAAGGTGACCCGGAAACTACAACTAATCCAGACTGCGGCAGCTAGACTGGTGACTGAGAGTGGCTGCCGAGACCACATAACACCGGTCATTGGCTCCCAGTACGTTTCCGAGCACAATTCAAAGTGTTGGTGCTGACCTATAAAGCCCTAAACGGCTTCGGTCCAGTATACCTGAAGGAGCGTCTCCAGCCCCATCGTTCTGCCCGGACACTGAGGTCCAGCACCGAGGGCCTTCTGGCGGTTCCCTCACTGCGAGAAGCCAAGTTACAGGGAACCAGGCAGAGGGCCTTCTTGGTAGTGGCACCCGCCCTGTGGAACGCCTTCCCACCAGATGTCAAAGAGAAGAACAACTACCAGACTTTTAGAAGACATCTGGAGGCAGCCCTGTTTAGGGAAGGTTTCAATGTTTGATGCACCATTGCATTTTAATTTGTTGGAAGCCGCCCAGAGTGGCTGCGGAAACCCAGCCAGATGGGCAGGGTATAAATATATTATTATTATTATTATTATTATTATTATTATTATTATTATTATTATTCACTTGCAGGAAACAAAGGGGAAAGGGAGTACTTGGAGACACCGCTGGTTTAATTTGCTCTCTGCCCCTGATAGCTCCAACCATTGGGAATCAATTCAGCTCCTATCCACAGAGTCCCATTCTGGGTTCTTCTGTGTTAATCACACCAGAATGTGCTGGAAATGTGACTGACTTTTCAATTGAGAGATACGAAATACAAACTCTTAAGAGTTGTTCGGATAGGCTGGCTGAATGACTTAAATCCTTTCCCGAGCCCCAGAGATATGCATCACTTTATCCAAAAATTCTCAACAGCATTTTCTTGACTTGCAGATGCTAAAAATGTTTCAAGGGCTTTTCACTTGATAGGAATCATTTGGGAGATTAAAGTGGAAAAATTATTTCTAGGTAAGAGTGCTTATCTGTTCAGGCACTGATGCCAATCTCATTCAAACACCCCATTATAAAGTAAATGTAGGCTACGTTTCCCCCCATAAAAAGGTGGTTGACATTCGGCTGCTATTTACCGCAAGGCTGGTCTGAGGAGAAAATGGGTTCATTTAAATCAGGGGTCCCCAGACTACGGCCCGGGGGCCACATACGGCCCCTGAGGCTCTTTTATGCGCCCCCCGGGGATGCTTGCTGCCACTGCCTGCTCTTACCGGCACGGTGTGGTGCGGCTGCCGACTTCCAACCCGGAAAAGCGACGGAAATAGCTTGTGCACACGCACAAGCGTCATTTCCGGTGTACTTCCGGGTCGGAGGAGGCTTCTGCACATGCGCACAAGCTATTTCCGGCGCTTTCCAGGTTGGGAGTGTGCCAGAAATAGCGCGTGTGCATGGGCGTGCACAGCCGCGCACTCCCCCACCCTCCGGCCCACCACACAATTGGTGCGGCGGGCATCCGGCCCAAAGCCGGGTAAGTTTGGGGACCCCTGATTTAAATACTATGGGACAGAACTGTAAAACCACACTTCTGGTGGGCTTAATGGGCAGAAATTCTTGATCACTCACTGGGCAGGAAAAGTGATTAGATGAGGTTGGATTCCACTCAAATCTGATTGGCCGAAGAACAGGCTGGCTGCAAAATAAATGAAGCTATTCTACTACTCTTGCGGAGGGGAGAAAAAGAAGAAAACAAGAATGAAGAAGAAAAAATAGGGAGACAGCCATGAAGAACAAGTTGAGAGAGGAGGCAGAAGCAGGTGGAAGACAGGCAAGGGAGCCTAGAGAAAACTGGAAATTTAGTTTGTCTCATTGGGAAATGATTTATAATGAATTGAAAAAAATGTTTTAAATTACTCCCCCCCCCCAAACCCCAGAGTCCTTTCTGTTAGGGATAATTTAGAGTGAAATTCCCAGGTGTCAGAAAAGGCTATTTATGTATGCAACAACTGTGGCCCGTGTTTTGTTAGCCGGAGAAAGGAAAGTGAGCAAGAAGACTGGCAACTTAAGTTGACAGAATATACACAACTTGCAGACTTAACATATAGAAAAAGAGAGGAAGAAGAACATACGTTTAAAGAAGACTGGAAAACTGGAAGACAGGATTATATGGAAAATAACTGTGTACAGCTGAAAACGCTGGCAGGATTAAAATGAATTCAACAGTGTAAGTAATTATTGATGGATGTAATAATGGAAAACCAATTGGAATAATTTTTGTAAAATATGCAGGGATGTAAGATATGCAAAATGAACCATTGAAAGAGAAGAAGGGAAGTCATTGATATTTTAAAGTATGTAAAATATTTATTTGAAATGGTAAAACAGAAAATTTAATAAAAATTATATAAAGGAACTATAGGTAAAGGTAAAGGACCCCTGACCATTAGGTCCAGTCGTGAGCGACTCTGGGGTTGCGCGCTCATCCCGCATTATTGGCCGAGGGAGCCGGCGTATAGCTTCCAGATCATGTGGCCAGCATGACAAAGCCACTCCTGGCGAACCAGAGCAGCACACGGAAACACTGTTTACCTTCCCGCTGTAGCGGTTCCTATTTATCTACTTGCATTTTTGACGTGCTTTCGAACTGCTAGGTTGGCAGGAGCTGGGACCGAGCAACGGGAGCTCACCCCGTCATGGGGATTTGAACCGCCGACCTTCTGATCGGCAAGCCCTAGGCTCTGTGGTTTAACCCACAGCGCCACCTCTGCCAAAAGAGCTGAATCACTGGCTTATGCCAAAGACTGGCAGTGAGGCCATAGAAAGGCATTAAGCAAGTGAGAGCGATTCAGCAAGGAACTTCTGGAGCTGACCAGAGTGAGAACTGTCTGCAAGTCTGGCTCAGAGGAAACCGGCTGAAGTTCACGGTGCTTGGTGGTGAGATTTACGGGGTAAAGGGGCATATCCATTAAATGGGTTAGGAGCTACACTTTACTAGGCAGCCATATGCAAACTTCTGTGACTGTCATTTGGAGATACTATAACCTCATTGCAGCAAACATAAGTAAGAAACAGGACCCAGCTGAATTTGCCTCATTTATAGTTTCTGATAAATAAATAACTCCTTTTTTTTTACTTTTATTTATAAAAGTGTGCCTAGCTGGTTTTAGGCCATGTCTGAAATACCACAGCTACTGTAGATGAAGGCTTTAGGAAACAGGATAATATAAATTATATGGCAGTTAGGCTTTGAATTTATGGACAATGGCGGGAGTAAATCAGGAACCCCTCGCTCCACATGCACCAGTGAAGCGGCAAAAATAAATAGAAGGCGTGACTCATCACAGTCACCAAGTTAGGTGGCCCTAAAAGGGACAAATTCATAGGGAAAAGGCTATAAATGGCTATCAGTCCTGTTTGCTAACTGCCCCTGAATCCCAAATGATGGGGAAACAAGATGCTGAACTTTGCCCCAGTTCTGCAGGGCACTTCTTTGTGTTCTTAATAGGCTTGCCACATCTTCATGGCCCGTGTTTTCATGTTCAGAGCACATAATTTAAAACCACCACTTTCCAAAAACGAGTTTAGGAATAATCGACAGTGGTTTGGAGATTGCAGCTTAGGGGTCACCGACACAGAGCCTCCCCACTCACTGCCCCCTAGTCATCCTGCAGTAAGAGTGGTTACCCTTTTCTCAGTACCCTTTGTACTGAAAAGTACATACAGTACAGTTGGGGAAAACACTTCATTTTTCAGCTTTCAAGGCTCAGTTAATTGCACTAGAACCAGCTTTTACCCAGATTCCTTGGAAACGCAAATTGCATGTGCAAGTACTTTCTCTCTTTCTGTCTCTTGGGAGTGGAGGTTGGTCTGAGGGAGAGAAGTGACCATGACCCTCACTCAAAAGTCCAAGTGTGCCCACAGGCCGGCCCAAATATGCCTACAGCCTTGATCCACAAACATTTGTATTCAATAGCCCCACAGCTCTGGCAGGACACCATGTTTTGTAATGGTTTGTGCCCACAAACCATTTTTTGGTAAGCATGTCTTAGTCTGAAGTTTTCTACCTTCAGGGAGCCATTTCCAGATCAACTTGTTTTGCCATGGCTGCTTTGTGTCAATAATTCCAGGTCACATTCCAAGGATCACATTCGGTTCATAAAGGGAAGCAATTGGGCATAACTGGCTAGCATGCTTGGCTGTAAACCAAAAGGCTGGTGGTTCACCAACCGATGTCTGTCTTTAGGGAAAGGCCAAAACTCAGTGGAGGTTCAATCTCTGGCATCACTAGGTAGGGCTAGGAAGGTGAATCAATGGGCTGAGCTAGGTGGATCAATGGCCTGATGCAAGACAGCTTTCTGTGTTTCTCCCTAATGGCCAGATCCACAGGGTTTCACTGTTGACCCATGTCAACTGAGAGCATGGCCTAGAAGAGACCTAAAGGTACTCTGAAGCTGTGCATTCCGTGGGAAGAGAAGATAATTATGGCCAAGCTGTCTTCCACTGGTGAGTTTCCTCACTGAAGGGCCTCAATGAGCTTCCAAGGTTCCCTAAAACACGTTTTCAAATCCATGGCCCCATCTCATTAGTCTGATGATTCACAGCCAGCATCAGAATCATGCCATGAACTAAAAGGTGGGTCACAGCAGGGCTTTCTCAGCCATATTTTGAGATCTTTGGAAAAGGCCTTCTTCATTGTGCAGCACTTACCTGCATTCTCAGCAGTGGCACCCCGGTTATGGAATTCCCTGGCCCTCCGAGTGGCGCAGCAATAAAATCGCTAGCACACTTGCAAATCTATGCAGAGTTCTGTGCAGTTTGGACTTGATGACCCTCGAATTCCCTTCCCACCCAACAAGTCTATGTTTCTATGCTTCCCTTCTCAGATGCAGTTGGGCACCAATGAGGACTAGTTTTTTCAGCACACTTCTTTGCTCAAGCTTTTGTGGGAGTCCCTGCTGAGCTGCTGCATTTTATTTGTCATTGTAGAGTTAATATGCATCAGTCAGTGGCAACGTTTTCCTCTTCGCACCAGGAAGGCCTCTGGCAGCAACCTCACTCTCCCCACCCTGGTGGAGGAGGAAGTGAAAGAAACTTATGGCCCCTCAGCTGCCTTCCCTGAGAGCGTGGAATTGCCCCTCAGGGTTGCAGCCACAGCTAATCCTACTCTGAGTAGACCTATCTACGTTAATGAACATAACTAACTTGGGCTCAATATTTTCAATGGGTATCTGAGTAGAACTTAGCTGGAAACAACCCTTCGTCTCCTGTGTCTTATTATTGAGATAAAGAATAGTTAATGCTACGTAAATAAGTTTTCGGAGCTCAGGTGCTTTTTTGGCTAGACATTTTCCACACGGTAAGACAGGCACCACTAAGGTAAAGTAAAGGGACCCCTGACCATTAGGTCCAGTCGTGACCGACTCTGGGGCTGCGCGCTCATCTCGCATTATTGGCCGAGGGAGCCGGCGTATAGCTTCCAGGTCATGTGGCCAGCATGACAAAGCCGCTTCTGGCAAACCAGAGCAGCACATGGAAACGCCGTTTACCTTCCCGCTGTAGCGGTTCCTATTTATCTACTTGCATTTTGACGTGCTTTCGAACTGCTAGGTTGGCAGGAGCTGGGACCAAGCAACGGGAGCTCACCCCGTCACAGGGATTCGAACCGCCGACCTTCTGATCAGCAAGCCCTAGGCTCAGTGGTTTAACCACAGCGCCACCTGGGACTATACAGTACTACTAATCCCAATAATTGTAGCGATCCATTAACATGTGCTTTGCTCCAGCTTCTCCTTCTCCAGGCTGCCCAGGGGAGATCAATTTGGGGCCATTCACAGAATCATGGAGGAGTTGGAAGGCCCCACAAGGACCATTTAGTTCAATCTCCTGCAATGCATTGCTGGAAACTAGAGGGAGCCCCCCCCCCGTCTGATCCAACGGGGCTCTTTCTTATTTCCATTTAAAGCACTGGATTAACATTGCCTGATTAAACTGACAGAAGCTCTTCGGATGAAACGCTGGGAATCTTACCAAGTGCTACACAATGGATATAATGCCCGTTGTTAAGGGTTTCACAAATTTGGTGATTACATTTCCCAACAGATGGAAATAGGTTCCCTCTTTCTCGGTGCAAGTGCCCTTCTTAAACTAACTGTTAAGAAAGACTAGCTCTGCAAACAGGACCAGGAATCTCAAGTGTTTCTCCTAGTCAGAGCTTCTGTAAGCCAGAGCCTTATGCAACAGAATCATCCAGGTTATATAATGCAACTCGTATTACACGGGGCTGAATCCGACTGCTACTGGACAGCAGTTGCTCAGATTATCAAACAGACATTGACAACACTCTACTATTAATACTCCCCTCTCATTTTCCCTATGCAATTGCCTTCACATTTTTAATTAGAATAAAGCATTATGAAACTGTTGACGAATATTCACCTCTGCATGCCCCCTTTGCTCGTCAACAGCATATGAGCATCATATACTGTATATATTTTTAATAACAAGCATAGGAAGTAATATTCTAGGTTATAGAATTACAATTATAGAATTCCAGTGGAAATAGTGCATTGTGAATAATTAGGAGTCCCACAATACTAAGTGAGGCTTTCTCCCTACAAAGTATATTTAGGATTTCTCTGTAGCAATTATATCACAGCTCTGTATTTCTTATTCGCACACACACACACACACACACTTTCTCTCTCTCACACACACACTCATGTGATAAGGAGGGGTTGAAGCAATAGACTGCGTTCAGGAACAAATGCTGAAACCGGTAATTATTCGTTTCAGTGTTTAAGATTAAAATATTGCAGGTTGACTGCATTAGAGGAGTTGATGCTGGCTTCGTATATGGGCACACATGGCAAGGCAAGAACCCCTGGACCTGGTCCTCCTCTTCACTGCGGCAGCTAATCGAGCCTAATTTAATCGTCTGCATCTCCCTCCCACATTTCATTTTTGGATTAGCACTAAATGGAGACTCCCACTTGCCCCCCCCCCCCCGTATATAGTAGGCTTTCCTGACCACTAATCTGTTGAAGTCTTCCGGGAAAACTCAAAAGCTTGCTCAGTACAACATGTCTTTCTACATGTCTTTCTAGAAGACATGACTGAGTCACATAAAGCAATTAAGTAAAAGCCTGTTACTTTAATTGCAAGAATGCAAAAAAAGACCCAACACTGACAATTGTTCTCATTAGGCTTGAAGTAACATGAATTACTCATATCAGCGGCAAAAGGGATCGTATGACTAATGAATGGGAAAGTGGCCCCACGATCTAGCCCTGAAACATGAAGCAATATGGTTTAATTAAACATGCAACCACCTCTCCTCGTCCTCTAATCCCCAAATGGACAGATATTTACGAGAAGCATTTCCAGGATAAAAATCACCGTACAATTACAGGGAGGTTTTTTGAGAGCAGAAGGGAAAGCTGAGAAGGAAGATAGTATTGGCAGAAATAATTATGGCAAATGTCACACAACCATTGATTTCCCCTGAAAATGAATCTATATCGTATTTGGTTTCCTAATGGCTTTCTGGTAAAGCAGGGCAAAAGCAGATAAAAATGGTTTCCCCATTCCCTGTGTATAATAAAATGAAGTGTCCATCAAACTGGTACCCAAAATGTCCATTTTGTGCATTCTTCACAGGGTAAGAAATGTTTTCTCACTGAAAACTGCCTTGAGCCTAATGGCACAGACAATTTCATTGTCTTTTGGTAGACATTTAACTTAGGGGGGCTGCTGATACTTTAAGAAGGCAAGGTGGGTTCATTAGAATTGAGGTAAAGGTAAAGGGGCCCCTGACCATCAGGTTCAGTCATGTCCGACTCTGGGGTTGCAGCGCTCATCTCGCTCTATAGGCCGAGGGAGCTGGCGTTTGTCCGCAGACAGCTTTCGGGTCACGTGGCCAGCATGACAAAGCTGCTTCTGGCGAACCAGAGCAGTGCACGGAAACGCCATTTACCTTCCCGCCGGAGCGATCCCTATTTATCTACTTGCACTTTGATGTGCTTTCGAACTGCTAGGTGGGCAGGAGCTGGGACCGAGCAACGGGTCCCACCCTGTCGCAGGGATTCGAACCGCCGACCTTCTGATCAGCAAGCCCTAGGCTCTGTGGTTTAACCCACAGCGCCACCTGGCTCCCCAGAATTGAGGTAATATGTGTAATTGTTTAGGGAAGGTTTGGAGTATAATGAGAAACTTGAATTAAACCAATGATTTATATGGGCCTTTCTCTTGTTGAGTTAAAAAACAACAACACATCCTACAATTTAAATCGTTAATTTAAATCAAATTTCCCATCCCATTGGTATGTCATACCTTTCCTAAACGATGATACATACCAACCAGTTAATATAATTACTAAAATAGGTTATAGCCAAAGAGAGCATTTATACCAGGCATCCCCAAACTTCGGCCCTCCAGATGTTTTGGACTACAATTTCCATCTTCCCCGACCACTGGTCCTCTTAGCTAGGGATCATGGGAGTTGTAGGCCAAAACATCTGGAGGGGCGCAGTTTGGGGATGCCTGATTTATACTATCTACAAAGTATACTATTATGTATTGATGTGTTCATATAACTATAGCTGAATAAACAAACTTGGTATCGTATTTGTATGAATTTTGGGAAATGCTACATGTAAATACACCTGCTTATTAAATGGATAAATGTTCCTTATGTGTATAAAGCAGCTGTGCATTAGGAATGTTAACTAGAAGTCATCACACAGCATGCTCAATGGCCTGTTATAAATGTGAAACGGTTGTTCGACATTTAAAGTCATCTTAGTAAAACTGAATATACTATTAGTATGTGTAAGCAACTTAATGCATGTAATCTCCCTTGAGTTCCATGGGACATTTTTGTACATTAAAGAATACAGCGGTCCAAGTGCCCTGAGATTCCAGCACTAAAAAGAAGCACCCTCTGGTGTCTGCCATCAGCCTTCTAGAAGAAGATCACGACAAGGGGTGGGCAACAACTTGCTTCCATCCATCACAGAAGAAGCAGGTGCAGTGAGATTCTTCAACCCCTGCCTGCCAGTTGCCCTGGAACTGCAGAGGCGAAGGAAGCACACTCTGGCCCCATCAGTTGACTAAGGGATGATGTTGGGTTGTGTGGGCTTGAACGGAGTGTGCACTGCTACAGTCTATTGCAGGCATCCCCAAACTGCGGCCCTCCAGGTGTTTTGGCCTACAACTCCCATGACCCCTAGCTAACAGGACCAGTGGTCAGGGATGATGGGAATTGTAGTCCAAAACATCTGGAGGGCCGAAGTTTGGGGATGCCTGGTCTATTGTAAGCCAGCTTGAGGATAATTCACTCAAAAGATGGGATATAGATATCCCAAATAACTAAGGTGGATATATAAAGCCCAAAGCTTACACATCCTTTTCAGTTGTAACATCCCACTTAGTTCTCAAGGCTGCCCTTTAAACTTCTAAACAAGGATTCATAATTCGAGAACGAAGCAAACTGAAAAGCTCAGCTGGTAAAAAAAAAAGGACTATACAAGATCACCCAGGTGGATGTAGCCTGCCCTTAGTAATATATGGGATGGCATCTCTTGGATCCCAGTATCTGTGATAACTGGTGAAGCCAAGGCCACCTGTCTCAAACCCATCATAAGAATACAGTATATGTCCTATCGTGCCACAATTACCGTATGTCATTTCTATCCTCAAAACATATTTTTCTCATGGTCCACACGGAGAAGCGGTATTTAACTCAATGGGTGACACCTGACTAAGTCAAGCAGAGAAGACCCATTGAAATAAATGGACTCAAGTTCCATTGCTTTCAATGGGTTTACTCTGGAGTATGACTTGTTCAGATAACCCATATATATAGGTAAAGGGACCCCTGACCATAAGGTCCAGTCGTGACCGACTCTGGGGTTGCGCACTCATCTCGCATTATTGGCCGAGGGAGCCGGTGTATAGCTTCCAGGTCATGTGGCCAGCATGACAAAGCCGCTTCTGGCAAACCAGAGCAGCACATGGAAACGCCGTTTACCTTCCCGCTGTAGCGGTTCCTATTTATCTACTTGCATTTTGACGTGCTTTCGAACTGCTAGGTTGGCAGGAGCTGGGACCAAGCAACGGGAGCTCACCCCGTCACAGGGATTCGAACCGCCGACCTTGTGATCAGCAAGCCCTAGGCTCATTGGTTTAACCACAGCGCCACCTGGGTCCCATATATATATATATATATATATATATATATATATATATATATATATGATTCAGTTCTAAGAGGTTGTAAGTACTGGTTTAACATGCTGGTGGTATTCAGAGTTAATTTCAACCAAGCTAGAATTATTACCTGTATTATTTTTTTAAAAGGGGGGGATTGGTTTTTAAAATTAGTTTTCAAATCTGTTTTAATTTATTTATGTATATGTAGATCCTGCATTTGGGGGGTGGGAGGAGTCTTTGGAGGTGAATACTGAAGAGGAACACATCCAATGACTATGCTGGAGCTATTTTAAAAAATGAAAGGCACAACCCAGCAGGGTATTATCATGCCCAAAGCCCACCGAAATGAACAAGGTCTGCACAATGGATTCATTTCAGTGGGGTTTGCCCAGAACTTCCCACCAGGCTGCAACCCAAACACCTATGGATGTTCCAATAGGAATTGTCCTCTCTGTCTTGCTTAGTGATACGGTACTGATGTTTGGAAAGCAGAAGGAGGCTCACAAAGGATCTACAACCTGCATAAGTGCATTGCAATACGCAGTTGTTTAAAACCATTACTTGGAAATATGGGTTTGTAACCATTAGTCAATACCAAATTTAATTTATGACAGAGCCATTAAGAAAAAAATATATTTATAGAGGGATTTATATACCGCCGTCTCGCAGAACATCAGGATGACATACTGTACTGTACGACGACAGAAAAACATTTAAAAGCAATACGAATTTTGCAGTGGCCTGTGACCACAGCACATGTTTTCAGGGACGGAAGGGATACAAAGCACATTGAGATTTTGATGCCATTCATTGGGGAGCTAGCCAATGCAGGTACACCCCTTACAGCAACTTTTTTAAAAAAAGAAATAACTGGGTGCGTGGATTTTCTTACCAAAATCCCTTCCCAGCACATCCCAAAAACATTTTTTTTAAACAACAGAGCAGAGGAATTGTTGCTGTCTCTGTTTTGAAGACTGTGTGACTTTGTGTGATCTGACTTTGGTTGCAATCCTATCCCTGCTTACCGTACTTGGGTGTAAATCCCACTAATCGCATTCAAATGTATATGCATAGGATTAGGTTGCATATATAGATATATATGAAACTTATATGTGATTATACATAGACAGGGAGACAAATAGATATAAAGGGGGTCTCCTGCACATTTAGTTAAGATTACAAAGAGCCAGAAGGCAATAGAAAGTGCTGGATTGGAGAGGCAGCTTAGATATGGCAAGGGTGGTAGCTTTATCTAGTTCAAGAGCTTGGGGTTTATTATACACCAGAATTGTGGTGCTCCTTCTTGCTTTGTCTCACATATCCGTACAATCTTAAGCGGGGCTGCAGAGGCTCTCCTTTGAAGCTGTAGGTTTCATTTCATAACATCACATCTCCACGCAGCACCACAATATAGATAGCTGTGTCAGGCTGTGAGACCACTTTAAAACATCAAAAATGCTCTTCTGGATCAGAGCAAAAAGAACACACTGTGCCTCCATTTACGTGAGCACTTCACCGGCCAATCCTGGAATTAATTGCTCCCAGAATCTGGTAATACCGACTCTTAGTCACTGGCACACTTCATCTCCATCAATGTGCTGTACGTATTTCCCTTTTTAGCCAACAGATATGGGTTGCCATCGTGTCATCTCGTAGCAAGCCTACGTTACTGTTCTATATGACAAAATCCTTCTGCCAGCCCATTTGTCACTGGATGACTCAAAAGTTCCAGTTCTGGGAGAGGGGGAATAACTCACGTTTACTCACTCTCTCCAGATAATTCTGAATTTTATAAATCTTGGCTTTGCATATCTGCTCCCCCAAAGTCACCTTTTGTGGGGCACTCCTGGGCACCTTCTCCTGACCTGGCAAAGGGTCACTCACACCGTGTTGGATTGCTGACCGCTGGATTCTACAGAGCCTCTTAGAATACGAATCTCTCCTACTCAGCCCACCGAATACTACAGATCAGTCACCTTCCATTTACACAAAGATTTGGGGACCAGAGCCATCTCCCCCCCATGATCTTTGCTGACATCCTTCCTGCTCCAGAGATCCCAAAGATCAGCAATCCAACCCCATATGGGCCACAGAAAGTGGTTAGGATGCCTGCCCCCCAACCTGCTGCTCTCCAGGTGTTGCAGGAATAAAACTCTGGGACCAAAGGGCTGCTGGGCATTGGAATTCCAACATCTGGAGAGCACCACCTTGGCTACCCCTTTTGTAAGGGATATCTTGGATAAGGAACACAGCATGGGATAGTTGTGACCGAACATCCTTTTAAGAAGAAACAACCAAACAAGACACGAGGGACTTCAAATTTGATTGGATAAGTGGTGCTCCTCTGACCAATATTTTAGCCCCTTGCGCCTCCTTTCATATTTAAGAGGGGAAAGTTGGGAAGTCACAGATCGCCCGCATCATTTGTGGTTTGGCATTCAGCAGCCATGCAGTGCAGCAAAATGGCAGCGCAGCAGGAGATGGATTTGAGCCAAGCCGCTAGCCTAGGCCTTTGCTCCAGAACACCCCCTTCAATGCCAAGGCTCAGCAAGAGAAAGAGACCAGAGTCCTTTCCTTTATCACAGAGGGAGCCAGCTGGCCAAATATTAGCGGGGGGGGGGGGGGGGGGAGAAGAGAGATTCAGAGGTCTTTCACCCACAGCCAGGCTGAGTGCCACCCAAGGCCTCTCAGTGGGCCAGGACCATTTTAAAGCCCAGGCTGCTGCTGGGCCTAGAGAGCCCCCACCCAAGATTCCCCCCCCAGCACCATGCCGCCAAGAGCCCCTTCCTTACCTGCCCTTTGACAAGGCTGGCGGCAAACTGGCGCATGACGGCCTCGACGGTGTAGGCGCTGGACCAGCCCCTGGGGGTGAGCAGCTCCATGCAGATGGCGCCGCCGTCCAGGACGTAGCCGTTCTCCAGACGCGGGCTGAGCACCCGCATGAAGGGTGGCGCAAAGGGGAAGTTGTCCGGGAAGGTGAGGTTGAGCAAGATGTACTCGGTGTTGGTCTCCTTCATGTCCTGCCACAGCACCGAGTCCTTGTCCACCTGGTGCAGCTTCACGTTCCAGTCGAAGAGGCTCTCGTCCACCAGCTCCACCGAGATGAAGCGGTCGCTCAAACGCGCGATGTCCTGCAGCTCCTTCATCAGCCGTCGGGTGCGCACTTGCGTGCAGTGCGCCTGCCGGCTGGCTGGCACCAGCGACGGCGGCACCAAGGCCGGGGTGCTGGAGCGCCCAACACTGCCCCCCGACGCCGGGTCCTTGCCCGAGCCAGCCTCCTTGCCGTCGCGCTGCTGCTGCTGCTGCTGCGCTTTCTCTGGCGCGCCGTCGGGGCTCGCCTGTTGCTGCTGCTTGGCCACTTCCAGCACCTTCTTGGGCTTGTTGCGCGCGGGGCTGCTGCCTCGGCTGCTGCTGCAGCTCTCTTTGCCGGGGCTCCCGCAGCCGCTGGCCGGCGTGCCTTGCAGCTGCTGCTGCTTATTCTTCTGGTTGCTTTTGCCCCGCAGCGAGGAGCCTTGCTGGATGCTGCCGCGACGGTGGTGGTGATGGTGGTGGTGGTGATGCTTGGGGTCCTCGGTGTCCCTGTTGTGGATCCGGATGAGCCCGATTTTCCGCAGCAGAGTAGCCATGCTCCAAAGGGCTTTGGCCGCGGGGGTCGTCGGAGGGAGGGAGGGCAAAAGGAGGACGCAGAGACCCGCTACCTGCCCGAGCTAGGCAAGCCAAGCCGCGCACGCCTCGCCAGTGGGAAGAGGTTTGTGGAGTGGGGAGAATCCGTTTGGAGGGGCGGCGGGAGGAAACAGAAAAGGCAACGAGGAAAGGGTGGATGTGGCCGGATCCTGCCGCCTGCCCTCGCCTCCGTCGCAGCTGCTCAGGCGCCTCCTCTCAGCAGAGCCGTCGGTCCTGCTGCTGGCAGCATTGCCGCAGTCGAGCCGCTTCTCCCCGGGTCACCAGAGCTCCGCCGCCAGAGCCATGGAATCCCACGTTGGAAAGCGCCGCCACCCCGTGTCCCTCCGCCCACTCCCGACGACGACACGCTGCTGCTGCAGGAGGCCGCTTCCTTCCACAATATAACCTTCAGCTCCGATCGACTAAACCACGCGCGCGCGCGCGCACGCACACACAATGGGATCCAGTCGGGCTTGCTCTTTGGGAGGGGGGTGGTGTCTTCTTTCCCCCAGTTTTTTTTCCCCACAGCGAGGTGAGATGATGGCTCTGCCGCATGCGTTTATTTTGTAATTAATTCCCACCCCTCCACCCCCCACCCCGCTTCTGACTTTCCTCTCCTAGAGCAAGGTTCCTCACCCGTTTTGCAAGCAGGAACCCTCCGCTTTGGTCCTTTCTCCGGCCGGGGAGCCGGCGCAGGCGAGGCTAATATTGGAAGGAAGCCGTTCGTGCGCCCCGGTTGGGGTGGATGGTGGGGGAGAAGATGGAGACGGATCCCCCTCCCCAGCGAAGGCGACCCCCCCCCCTAAGTCCGACGAAGCGACGGCGCTGACCTTTCGCTCGCCTCCTCGCGGCTGCAGGCTTTTGGGGAGCCCCCGTCAGCTGCGCGCGGCGCCTCCTTCTGCCTTGCAGGCTACCCCTCGCTTCTGCAGCGGATCTGACATTGCGGGGGGCGGGGGGGGGGCGGAGAGGGAGGCAGAGGAGGAGAAAAAACCCCGGTTAAAGCCCGCCTACTATTCTGTATGCGCAAGAGGAGGGCCGAGTCAAGCAGAAGCTCACGTGGTGGCAACCTGGGTCCCTACTGGTTGGAGGGGGAAAGGAGAAGCTGGAATTATGTGGTTCTAGGAGGATGGAGGCGCGATGGCTGCTCCTTTTGCAGCAAGCCTCCTCCACCCTTCAGCATCCCCCGCCTCCCCCTCGCCATAGTATAATTCAGGATAATTACAGGTGCGTGTGAACAAGAGACCTGTAAAATACCAAGGTAGCTGTCGGGCGGCGGGAGAGGGATGCGGGAGGCGAAGAAGCTGTAGATCTGCAACAGTTTCGTTTTTTGTTTTGTTTAAGAAATAGATTTAAAAGCATGCCTTTCAAACCAAGGTTGATTCTGTATACTCATACAACAAGGACGGCCGGGGGGGGGGGGCGAAATGCAAGACGCATTCATGGGCTGTGTGTGTCTGAGCCTAAAAAAAATCCGTTCGTCACAAGATAAAATGTTCACATGCGGAAGGAGAGTAGACGTCCTTGGTTGTGGGCTAGGGAAGGAAAAAGATACAGTACCGGGGATTTTATTGGGCTGCTTCTTGGCACTACAAAGAAAAGGGGATTCTTTTTTGTGCCACCTATTTTCCATTCCAAGCGTGTAGATATTTGTGTAGATGCAGCAAGAGTCCTGTGGCACCTTAAAGGCTTTCGTTGTATCAAAAGTTTTATGTGACAATAAACGTTGACCTTTAAGGTGCCAGAGGACTCGTGGTTTTTGCACAAGAGACTAACACAACTACGCTTCTTTCCTATATATCTGAGGAGGAGGGCTGTTTTGCTTCTTGATAAAGCCATGTGCCATCAATTCACAAAGCGCTTTACAGAAGTATAGTATAGTACAGTATAAGACCTCCAGTTTTCTTCCCTGTGATTACTGGGAGAAATAATTTCGCCGAGGGATCAGTCAGGATCAGCAGTAACTTAGGGCTCAGCCACATTTTTGCCCCACACATTATAGGCACAAGGTCTGGGCTTTCCAGGCCTGTCTCAGAACACTGTTTGTTTGTTTGCCCACCACTTTCCCCAGGAAAACCTGCTCTTTACCACTGAATCGGAGCATACAGCAATTTGGGTTTTCTGTGGCTTGCACTTTGCTCCCATTCAGTGGTAAAGAGCGGGGTTTCACGGCTGCACCAGTACAAAAAATAAAGCTGTCAGACCTGGACCTGGAAAATTCACAGACCTACGCCTAGAGCAAAGGTAAGAGCGTATGAGCCCTTAGACAGAATTTTCATGAATAACCTATAATGCAGTGTAATGCTGACTGGAAAAAATAAATTCATTTTCTGTCATTTGCCCTGTGTCAGGTGGTGTAACAGCACCAACATGGGAGCCACATTTTACCCCGCAGTGCCAATTTTGTATGAGCAGCAACCCTCACATTTCGTCCTGACCACCTGGTTAAGGATAAAGGGTAAAGGGACCCCTGACCATTAGGTCCAGTTGCAGACGACTCTGGGGTTGCGGCACTCATCTTGCTTTACTGGCCGAGGGAGCCGGCATACAGCTTCCAGGTCATGTGGCCAGCATGACTAAGCCACTTCTGGCAAACCAGAGCAGCGTACGGAAACACTGTTTATCTACTTGCACTTTGACGTGCTTTCACACTGCTATATATAATAATAATTACGGTATTATTTATTATTTATACCCCGCCCATCTGGCTGGGCTTCCCCTGCCACTCTGGGCAGCTTCCAACAAACATTAAAATACATCAAATATCACAGATTAAAAACTTTCCTAAACAGGGCTGCCTTTAGGTATTTTCTAAATATCAGGTAGTTGTTTATCTCTCTGACCTCTGATGGGAGGGTGTTCCACAGGGCGGGTGCCACTACCAAGAAGGCCCTCTGCCTGGTTCCCTATAGCTTTGCTTCTTGCAGTGAGGGAGGTGGGCAGGGGCAGGGACCGAGCAATGGGAGCTCACCCCGTTGCGGGGATTCGAGCCACCTGGTTACAAGCATAGCTGCCAAGTTTTCCCTTTTCTCGCGAGGAAGCCTATTCAGCATAAGGGAAAATCCCTGTAAAAAAGGGATAACTTGGCAGCTATGGTTACAAGCCCTTAAACGTTGCAGCTGCCCCATGGGATGGATCCAGGACTGCTGTAATGTGAAAAGCACATCTCAGTAGCATTTGTGTGTGGCACAAAGAGCATGCAAGTGGATCAAATGTGCATTTTATGGCCAACTCACCTATGTGACCATTGCGCCAAGTGATGATGTGCAATTGTCCACTGCAGAACAATCGTAAACACCTAAACTCAGCTGAAAGACAATACATGGTGATTTAAATTAAGCCAACTTAAAGAACTGATGTAAATCAACTATCCCATTCTGGCATTCATATATTTCTTGAACAGACATGTATGTGGCCACATGCAATTAAGACATAATGACTTGAAACTAAATGGAGCCTTTATTACACCATAAACCATTAAACCATAACCCACATGCTTTTTTTGCACTGCAGAATTGTCTGCTTAGAGACAGTCTTTCTCTTTGGCTTTTTCTCTGTACGTATGCAAACATATTAAGCAAGAACACTTCCTTAAAGACTGATGCTGCAGTAAATGTCCCATAGCACAAAGTGGGACTTACTTCCAAGTAAACAAGGACTGAATTGGGCTGTAAGTTTCCAGGTCTTTCTGTACCTGTTTAGTGCTGATAGTTTTTAGATAAAAGAGTGTTCCTAGTGATATGGAAAGTATACGTGAAATATTTTAATTCAGTGGTTCTTATATTTGTTTGGGACACAGACCACTTTGAGAATCTGATGAAAACTAAACCCGCTTTCGGGGTGGGGGGGGGGGTGGGGATCTACATGAGCACATTCATACAGAATTTTGCATACAATGAGTTGCATTGGAGTAAAAAAAAAAAGTACCCAGTTTTGTGCCCCCCAGGCATCCATGGACCATAGGTTAAGAACCCACGTTTTAAGTTATTAGAGTCATGAATATTCATAACTGACGACTGAACCGTTGTTGTTGAAGGACATGAAGAAGGAGTAGAAAATTATCTATGAGTTCTGTGGATGATAATAATGACTGTGAGATACAGAATCTTCGGGTTCCTAGAACCTGTCAGATAGTTGCTTATTTCCTTGACATCTGATGGGAGGGTGTTCCAGAGGGCGGGCGCCACTACCAAGAAGGCCCTCTACCTGGTTCCCTGTAACCTCACTTCTCACAGTGAGGGAACTGCCAGAAGGCCCTCGGAGCTGGACCTCAGTGTCCGGGCTGAACAAAATTATTTTTAAATGCTGGTGCCTGCCCAATCTGTGGGGGGAGACTGTTTCACAGAGCAATAACCCCTGCAGACAGTGTCCTTTACCTGACTGTTGCCAGGTGGATCAGAGTTGGCCATGGCACCACTGGGAGGGGCTCCTTAGGAGATCTCAGGGTATCGGCAGGTTCATATGGGCAGTATACTCTCTCAGAGAACCAGCTCCCCAAGTTGTTTAGGGCCTTAAGAGTCAATGAAAAGAACCTTAAATCAATGGGCCTAGCCCCAGTATCTGATGCCTCTTGCAGCTTCCCAGAGAAACCTAAGAGACGTCCCAAACATAGTGCGCTTATGGTGCCATTGATTTATTTATAGCGTTTTTGCAGCTATTATTTCACTCTGATTCATATAACAATTTTGTAAGGTAGGGAAGTGTTAATGGGCACATGGAACTTTCTAAGCCTGGCACATCTTAAATTCATTAAACCCTACACAGTCATGTTAGACCGAGCCGCAGACAAATTGTACGCACACCAGATTTCTAGAAAGCGTATCCTCCCTAAAAGAGGGCATATGTTGCGGTGAGACCTGGAGACTCACCCTCGAGTTGTGGGTGGGTTTATTGGACTGCCACAACACTCGATTGGTAGGTCCCTCGTTCCTGGGTTTAATCTGGCCAATGGGGTGCAGCCTAAAGCGAGGGACCTACCAGTATATATTCCTATGCACGTGACCCAGAGCTTCCTCTTTTGGCGCGTGCATTGGAACACCCACCCACCTCTCCCTATATTTAGGGCATTTTGCGATTGACCTTGCTATGCCATTGTGTGTTGTCTGTCGTTGGGACAGGGGCACGGCAGGAATTTTCCCCACTTGGCTGATTGGCTGTTGCCATTTGGGTTTCGCCTGCCACATAGCAAATCGTCACAACTTGTAAGGTTGCGGATAGGCACTGGTTCAGGTGATAGGGATGGGAGAACGGTCTTGCCATCCCTATGTGAAGGGTATTCCGTTAAAAGAATCCAGGGACTCAATTTGGTTTGGTCACTCAACCCCCGAGAGGGTTGTGCCCGTGCCTGAGTCCAGGGGAGCGTCTGGGGAGTGAACAGAGTCTGTTCCCAGGCTTTCCACCTGCCTCAGGTGTTCACCCTTGGCTGACATATGATGGAGCTGTGGGTCAGCGCTACCTGCAAGGGTGCAGGGAGCTAGTCAAACCAGAGCCTATGCAATCACTCACTTTCTGTAATCGATAAAGTTGTGGCCTACATTCTGCCAAAAACCAAACTAAAATTTGAGTCAAATGTGTTTTCATTTAGGGGGGGAGGTCTCTGGGTCTGAACACACAATAAGCAGCCACTGACATTAAGTTCAACATTTCACTGTCATTCTAAATGCAACCCACATTTACGTGTAAGATGCTAATTCAGAAAATTTATTTAAATATTGCAGCTGCCTCTCACAAAAGAGTCCAACGGTTTTGAGGACAAGAGCTGGAGCCCACTTCTTTAAGAAGTGCAAAACTGAACCTAGGCCCAGTATTTGCTGTTGTCGTGGCAACAGGACCCGGAAGCAGTTGGCAGGGTCTGAGGTACAGAGGAGACACAGCAGCCACTACAGCCCAAACTCTATGAACAAGCAGAAGCCCTTTCCGTTTTGACTGGAAAAGGAGCACTTCGTCACCACCACCAGCCCCCCACATGGAAATCCAGCATCTCAGGGAGAAGAATGGCTCAGCAAAATGCATATTTCAGTACAGTAGAACCCAGTTGGCACTGCTATCCCTTCATAAATGAAAAATGGTTACAATAACAGTAGTGAAATGCCATTGCAATCGTAATTTTAAACAAAATACATAACACCAGAAGATGGCATTGCACAGTGGCTAAGACAGGCATCCCCAAACTCGGCCCTCCAGATGCTTTGGGACTACAACTCCCATCATCCCTAGCTAACAGGACCAGTGGTCAGGGATGATGGGAGTTGTAGTCCCAAAGCATCTGGAGGGCCGAGTTTGGGGATGCCTGGGCTAAGAGCTTTAAACCAGCAGGTTCTCCGTTCAAATCTTGATTCATCCAGGAAATCACTAACACGGCTTTAGGCAGGGCGTGTTTCTGCAACCTCTACTCCTCAGCTGCAATATGGGGGTACCCAGGACTTCCCCCCCCCAGCCATAACTCACCATATCTCAGTTCTGGCACCTCTCAGGTGGGTGCCATTGTCATCATAAGAGAAGTTCATGGTGAGTTCCGGCACCTCCAAAAAGTAGCACTGGGGATACCCTTCAGGGTTGCTGAAAGGGTTACTGGGATAATGCTATATGAAGCAAACACTCAAAAATGCTAGGGATGGTGATGGCATTGTCTGTAGATAATATAGGTGCAAATGGGTGATGGAATTCTACATACCATGGTCTGTCTTGGTGTCCCTGTGTCAGTGAACAAAAGAAACCTGCTGAAAGCAGTGGCCGGGATAACTGAAAGTAATCGAGGTGCCACAGATGGAGAAGGAGCATAGAAAGAGGTAAACCAAAGGGGACTTGGGTCAGCTGCAAAGAAGGCATCGGAAAATGCCAGTACGATGCAACAGCACAAATGGCTTCAGCGAAGAGAGAGAGAGAGAAGACTCAACGGCTGCAAGGAGGAAGCCGTAGGGAACAAACAGAATAAGATGGGCGTTGCCATGGGAACCAGAAAGTGTGTGTTCCAAGGAGCGAAATGGCTGTGGGCAAATAACGAAATGGTAGGCCCTAACGTGGCATGAGAGCAAAGAAGAGCAGAGCGGGGGCATCGAACAGCAGCTCTAACTGAAGTGACGACGGGCACTGCATGTTCTTTTCTGAATGCCGAGTGGCAGGTGGCAGTGACCTAGTTTCTCCCGAACTTCGTTCTGCAGAGATTTCTTCCCTTGGTTTCCTTGGAAGGAAGGAAGGCTCTCCTCATACGCCCTGGGGAACCCATAACTACTCCCAGGCTTTTCACCTCCGATTCCTCCTGCTGACGTTTTCTCTGGGGGGAATGGGGTGCTCCTTGTACTATTGCTTGGTCGTCTGGCATTCCACGCATGCATGTCCAATCGGCAGGTGCCTCACAATTGTCATACATAAATTCCTTTTTACTGTCGCTCATATTGTTACATGTCACCCCGATCTCCGAGCTGTGCAGGATTCCAGGGGTTCCAAGCACTTACCGAGGGTTTGTGTTTCCTTTTGGAAACGAGGCACAGTGGAGAATGTGGTCTCTTTATGATATATGGTTTATTTACTCAAACAGGCAAACTTCGCCTGCAATGGAGGGACTCACAGCATTAACACTTCAATAGGGTCCTGATTCTCCCATTTCTGTAGCCGTGGATTCAAAAAGAAATCAAACATAGCTCTGACTCTAGCCTGCTGTGTTTAAAGACTGCCACTTTTTCTCTTAAACTTACATCACAACAACTCTAAAACTCTACTTCAAAGCGTTTTGTCTTTCTAACTAATTCTGAGATGATGGTGAGACCCCTCCCATTTACCCTCTGGCACACACACCCCCTTTGTCCCCCTAGACCGTGTTGGCGCTGTGGGCTAAACCACTGAGCCTAGTGCTTGCTGATCAGAAGGTCGGCGGTTCGAATCCCTGCGACGGGGTGAGCTCCCGTTGCTTGGTCCCAGCTCCTGCCAACCCAGCAGTTCGAAAGCACATCAAAATGCAAGTAGATAAATAGGGACCGCTATAGCGGGAAGGTAAACGGTGTTTCCATGTGCTGCTCTGGTTTGCCAGAAGCGGCTTTGTCATGCTGGCCACATGACCTGGAAGCTATATGCCTGCTCCCTCGGCCAATAATGCGAGATAAAGCGCACAACCCCAGAGTCGGTTACGACTGGACCTAATGGTCAGGGGTCCCTTTACCTTTACCAGGCTGGCCTCAGTATCCCAGCAATTGAATCTGTGCTGGATCCAGGTGATTTTTGAACATGGGATGCCAGCCTGACTTGTATTTTAACATGCTAAATTCAGTGTCCAGCACCCAAGGAATTAGAAGCAGGGTCCAGACAGCTCACAAACTCACAACAATATTGCACGTGGCACTTTTTAAAGAATAGCAATGTAAGCATAAGAAATATCCCGGCCCCAAAGGAACGTACCATCTCAAATGTGTCAAAAGAGGTGACAACAGGAGGAAAGCATAGCCAGGGAGAAAGATGAGAGTCAAGCGTAATAGGCTAGAGATTTGTCAGTGTAAATGCAATCGCTTCAGACTATGTTTCATCTGAAGGTGAGGAACAAGTCAAAGGGTTGATGAAAAGCATGGCTTTGGAGAGATTTAGAGGAAGCAAGAGAGATGGTGGTTCTAGCAACATGTATGGATTTATTGACTGAAGGCAATCTCCTTTTAAACACTTGGAAGAACAGCACACCTTAACAAAGCTTTCTCCTCAATGTTCCACCCTCCCTCCTCTTCACTCTTTGGCTCAGCTCGGATGCATGAGCTTTGACCCCGGGGTTCTAGTTGGGTGTCACCTGTTGAGAAATTGAAGACCACCGGAAAGAGTTCAAAGCACAGGAAAACCAGCAGAGTATCTTAAGGGGACAGAAGACTTTCCTCCAGACAGTAGCCTGCAAGGTGTCTTGGTGAAACCTGGCAGGAGACGGTAGAATTTATATAAGATTTAGACTTTACTACAGATGTGATGTAAAGAATCGCAGAAGGGAAGGGAATGAGGAAGTCAGTAGATTGGAAATAAGTGTGATAAGTTAGAATTTTTGCTTTCATTTTATATTTTTTGTATTGTGCTATTTTTTGTATTTTGTATTTTGTTTTTTACTGTTTTTGGTGGGTGTGGTTTTTTTGTATGTTTTGTTGTTTGAGAAAATCATATATATATATATATATATATATATATATATATATATATATATATATAGAAACTTGGCAGGAGACAGCAGGAGAGCAGGACCATGGAACTGGGTAAAATCAGATTAGCTGCCAGAAGGTTGTCCTCAGTCCGGACATGGAGGTCCAGCTCCGAGGGCCTTCTCGGTAGTGGGGGCCACCCTGTGGAACACCCTCCCATCAGATGTCAAGGAAATAAACAACTATCTGACTTTTAGAAGACATCTGAAGGCAGCCCTGTTTAGGGAAGGTTTTTTTATGTTTGATGTTTTGTCGTGTTTTTAATGTTCTGTTGGGAGCCGCCTAGAGTGGCTGGGAAAATGAAGCCAGGCGGGCGGGGAATGAATGAATGAATGAATGATTGAATGAATATTCAGACATATTTTTTTAAAAATAAAAATAACTTTATTTCATTCCTTTAAAAAATTTACATGATCAAAGAAAAAACAAAGAAAAAACAAAGGGAAACAAAAATAAACATCAACAAACCTTACCAGCATAAAATCACCAAATCATTTATGATTTGACAAATATCCAGACATTTGTTGATTGCTGATTGATAGCTCATTTGCTTATTTACCTATTAATTGACAAAAGTATTCATATACTGCTCCCCTCACCAAGTAGCAGTGGGGGGTACAGCAATGTATGTTTACTAGAAACCATAAAGCACCCTTAAAAACTGTGGGAAATAATAAAATGGACTACCAATCAAAAGTTTTGAACAGCTTCTTGGGCCTGGAATCCGTTTGCTTTCTGTGTGCTTTTAATTGTCCTAATCCTTTTTTGTTTTTTTAATGATGCACTACACTGCTACACTGCTACGTATGTGAGAGCAGTATAGACATATTTTAATAAATCAAAATAATGATGTCTAAATCTTCCAAGGCAGTATGCCCACCGTCGCTGTGGGGTGGACAGCAACCGAGAGCTGTTTGCTTAGGGTTATTTCCATTAGGCCCATAAAATGCTTAACAGCATTTAAAAGACCTAATTTCTCCTTTCCCTTTCCTGTTCTGTCCCAAAGGTTGCATAGATCTAACCCTCCCCTTAGCTGCCTTCCTGCATTGAGTTTGCGGGGAGGTATCTTTGGGGAACAGGATGCTGCCCTCGGAGGACCTCTTGTGCCCTTAAATAAGTAAGAAATGCAGCTGGAACGATAGCCATGTGGCTGGCTCAGTAAAAACCCACAGCACGTCCAGCCCTGCGGCTTTTGTGTCTCTATTGGCTAAGCTTGAGACAGACTGTTCACCTGGACTCTTCCTAGTCAGCATAACAAAGGCAGCTGTGAGACCACAATTGGTGGTGGTGATGCCGCAATTCTTTTCGCTTGCTTGGCTTTCCCCCGGCTCCCCAGAGGGCTTTAAACCATGTCCAATCAAGCTGCTCTTTCCTTTCTTCCTTTGACCCGGTAGTTGCATACCCTCCAAGTTGTCCCTATTTTCCAGGCACAGTCCTGGAAGTACGAAAGCCATCCTGGCTTCTGATTTGATCCCGGAATATGGCAGCAGTGAGGGAGCCTCCTGTGGCCTTTCCGCGGCCCCTCCATGGCCGCCACTGCCAGCCTCCTCCTTGGGCAGCTTCTAGTAGTGGCTGCTGGAGAATGGGCAAGGAGCAGGAGATGGGAGACGAATCGTCTCTGGGATGCAGGTGGACGACTGGGCAGGGAAAAAGGGGGAGCTGAGCAGAGCACAAGAAGTCTTGATTAAAAAATAAAAATGCTTTGCGTGTCCATGTCTAACCTTGCCCCTTTCCAAAATTTATTAATTGGTATGTGTTTTTCTTTTTGTAAATCTAATAAAATAAAATAATAGAATAAAATAAAATCAGGATTAAAGTTTTTTTCAGGTTGTGTGTGCTGTGTCCTGTTGGTGTCATGGTGGTGGAAATGCTCTGCTGGGGATGGGGGGTGGGAATGGGGAGTCGAGGAGGGTCAGTTGGGGGCATAGCTGCCAAGTCTCCCGTATTCCCCGGGAAACCCCCATTTTCCCAGCTGTTCCCAGCCGAAAAACCTGATTTTTTTGTCCCCCCCCCCGGTTTATTCTGGCGCGACGGCCATTTTGGAACTGGGCGGAGCATGCTCAGAAGCTACTTTTGATGCTGCTCTGCCCTGTTCCAAAATGGCCACCACACCAGAAGTCGCGCTGCAGCCATTTTGGAACTTGGCGGAGCATGCTCAGAAGCGACTTTTGATGCTGCTTTGCCCAGTTCCAAAATGGCTGCAGCGCGACTTCTGGTGTGGTGGCCATTTTGGAACAGGGTAGAGCAGCATCAAAAGTAGCTTCTGAGCAGGCTCTGCCCAGTTCCAAAATGGCGGCAGCGCTACTTCTGGTCTGCTACTTCCGGTCTAGTCCCTTATTTCTCAGGCCGGAACATGGAAGCTATGGTTGGGGGGGGGGAGAGTGAGAAATGTCCCTGTTTTCATCTGAGGAATGTTGGAGGGTTGAGCCTCCAAGCTGAGGACCAAACTCCTCACCAGGGCTGGACAAAGTCACAAAATTATACCCCACCACCCCACCCCTGGTCAGGGAAGAAGGGGTGAGTGAAGATCTATATCAGGAACAAGAGGTCTGCTGAACTTTAGGTCTGCTGAACTTTAGGAACAAGGATGGAAGGAGACAATCATCATCTTCTATCCACTAAGGCAGTGGTCCTCAACCTTGGGCCTCCAGATGTTTTTGGCATACAACTCCCATGATCCCTAGCTAGCAGGACCAGTGGTCAAGGATGATGAGAATTGTAGTCTCAAAACATCTGGAGGCCCAAGGTTGAGGACCACTGCACTAAAGGACTGGTGTAGATGCAGCATTGGGGGGGGGCGCTGCTGAGGAGATGGCAGATCCAACCTTCAAGGCGCTTGCCGCAGCTGTTGCTGCTCCTGCAGCAGGAGCAGTGAGTGATGCAATCATTGGAGGCCAAATCTGCTGCCTATGTGGATCCTGCCACCTGAGGCAGTCACCTCACCCAGCTTAATGGGTGGGCCGGCCCTGCTCCTCACTTCTAGTGACTTTACTTTGTGCAGGGGTGGATTTTGGTAACATAATGTGACGGATTGGGCTGGCTTGAGTAGAACTCCAGGGTGTTAAGTGTTAAACCCAGCCTCTTAGTTGATTGACGGCATTCCATTCCATGATGGGCGGGACAGCCAAGGGTTTAAAGAGGATGGGTAGCCGTTAATTCTGGGGAGAGGGGTTTTGGGGAGCGTGAGCGTATGGGAGGTTGTGGAGTAGGTTACTAGAGTAGGTGTAGATGAGGAATTGGTTAGGTCTGTAATTATATGATTAACAAGAACAGTTCTATTGAAACCACATGCTTGTACACATGAAACTTGAACGCAACCGTTAAGATTTTAAGACATTAAATGTTAAGTTAAAGTGCCATTTAAACTACCGTCGGTGTGATCTTTCCAGCAGAGGTATCTATTGCTCATCTGGTGGGGATACCCATTAAAAGGACAAAACCCCTATCTAAAGCAGAAAGGATAGTTTGTTGTCCCTTGACTGCACCGAGAGGGGGAGGAAGAGGGAGACTGGTTCAAGGGTGACACAAAGTTTCCTCGGGAGGGAGGAAAGCTTCCCAGTGGGGAAAGCTCAAGTGAGGAGAACCCCTTACTGGTGTGTACACTAAGAATAGTCTCACATTCACCCCAGAGCTTAAGAAGATACCGGGCCATGTTTGGGCTGGAAAAGTACTCTCATTTTATTTGTAAAACCCACAAGGGATAGGGGGGTTACAATAAGGCTATAGGGAAGAGTGGAGTGGTTTAGTGTTACCTCAGAAATCCCTATTAGTGCTTTTTATAATTTGAGAGGTTTGAAAACAAAAAGGCGTAAGGTGAGGACTCCTTACGTCGCACATGGCACCCTGAGCGAGGACAAATTTTGCCCCCACTTTCTTATTTTCATCATAATTCCTTTTGATATACTTGCCTCAGTAGATACTCATGGGTGTTGTTTGTTTGTTTGTTTGTTTGTTTGTTTGTTGTTATTTTGCTCCAGGGTTTGTTAGACTACAACTCCCATCAGCGCCATCATCATGGCCAGCGGTCAGGAATGATGGAATTTGTAGTCCAAAGCATCTGGGGAACATGGGGAAGAAACAATAGGAAAGAACCCTGAGAGTAGATAGGATAAAAGGTACCCCTGACTATTAAGTCCAGTCAAGGACGACTCTGGGGTTGCGGCTCTCATCTCGCTTTATTGGCCAAGGGAGCGGGTGTACAGCTTCCGGATCATGTGACCAGCATGACAAAGCCGCTTCTGCCGAACCAGAGCAGCGCACGGAAACGCCGTTTACCTTCCTGCCGGAGCAGTACCTATTTATCTATTTGCACTTTGACATGCTTTCGAACTGCTAGGTGGGCAGGAGCAGGGACCGAGCAACAGGAGCTCACCCTGTCGCGGGGATCTGAACCAATCTGCGTAGATATAGGGTGTGGGGAGAGAAGAGAAGAGAAATTGTATGTCCGATTGCACAGCCATTACCATTGCAGAATGGAGTGGAAGTTCTCAAAGGACCTCAAGACAACACTGCCATGTATTTACAGCATCCCCGACAAATGTCTGCTGAAAGCATTCTTTTAAATATTTTAAGGAAGGTTCATGAGGAGCTCCCTAGATAGCTTGTTCCACTGGCGAACTTCCCTTTTAATTAGGATTTCAGCTTGGACCCTATATCATTCTGTTCTACTAAGAGGCCTTTTGTTTGAAAATCCAAATAGGAGAGCTACGTACGTTGATTGCATGGGGAGCCTCTTGATTTAGGGAGCAGAAAGTGAGGCAGCATTGGTTGGAGGCGAATGCATGGGCAAGGTGGGATTAAAGGAGGAATAAGGGCTTCACAATCCACATTAAACCAAGGTATGGATGGCCCCCCAATGTAGGTTAACAATATTTTTTGTTCTTGTGTACTCCTGTGTTTTCCACAAATAGTTTTGGCTAGAAAAGAACTTCTTTTAGGGGCAGCCAGCACAGCAGATATGAAAAATCTGCAGGGAAGCGTTTGTTTCTGCCCTTTCCAGTGTTTTTTTTGCTGCCTAGAGCCCTGTTTATCCTGTTTACCTAGTTACCAGCTCTGGCCATGAGGCTCCTTGTAAGGCATGAAACCAAACAAGTCAGACCATCTCAAATTAAGAGGCAAGAAAGAAGGAAAGAAAGAGGATTGGGAGGATTCAGACAAACAAACCCTTTTCAAGCACTGCTGCTCTGATAAAGCTCCAGCAGCTAATTTTAATTCATCATCATCATCATCATCATCAGACAATCCAACATTAGATCTGATTTGGCACTTAGCCACTGCTGCTGTAGACAGCTAGCTTGGGCATCTCAGACTTCACAAGAACTTTCCCCATACTTGTGCTAGATCCATAACTGCCAAGTCTCCCGTATTCCCCGGGAAACCCCTGTTTTTCCAGCTGTCCCCAGCCGAAAAAAATGGATTTTTTTTGTTTTCCCCGGTTTATTCTGGCGAGGCGGCCATTTTGGAACTGGGCGGAGCATGCTCAGAAGCGACTTTTGATGCTGCTCTGCCCAGTTCCAAAATGGCTGCAGCGTGACTTCTGGTGCGGCGGCCATTTTGGAACAGGGCAGAGCAGCATCAAAAGTCCCTTCTGAGCATGCTCCACCCAGTTCCAAAATGGCGGCAGTGCTACTTCCGGTCTGCTACTTCCGGTCCAGTCCCTTATTTCTCAGGCCGGAACTTGGCAGGTATGGCTAGATCACAAATATAGGGCAAAGAATAGAAACAAATCTTCTACTATGAAACCACAATACCTTACCTCAGAACTGTTGTGAAATGAATCGGATTGCTCAGTAATAATAAGTGATATCTAGCTGTAGAAGAGCTATAAAACAAGTTGCAGTGGAATAATTGTATTTAACCTCATTTCCTGGCTTAAGTATTCTGACTGTATTTTCACAAAGCACAATATTACCAGGAAGAGGCTCTATGTAAAACCCCCAAATAATATTATGTTTAAATATTTGTGAAACAGATTTACTTGAGGCTGCCTGGGCTTCTATTGTCCTTCTAGAGAAAAGCTTTCTTACACAGTTTAGCAGATATGGCTGGGGAAAAAATGCTCAGGGAAGTATTTGCCTAAGTAAATATTCAAAACATGCTTGTTTGTGGAAAGCAATTCCCCCCACCCCCAGTTCCCAAGTGTGAAAAATTATACTAGAAGAAATCTGATTCCAAGAGCTACAAGGATCTACCTAGACAGCAACAAGAAATAAATATGATTTACAGGCCTAGTTGAAAATAATCAAGTTGTCACATTGAGTTGGGGCGAGTGAATATCGATTTATCGGTTTAGATTTCCATCCCACTCTCCTAAGGCCTGCACATTGCCAAGGTTATTTTTTAATTAACTTAAAATGCATTTGAGATCTGCTCAGACTCTGTAGGCAACTCACAACACAATGTGTTAACTGCATTGCTTGCTATAATTTATGTTCAGTGGGGTTCACCTGAAAGGAAATTGTTTAGGGCTACAGTTCATACAACCTTACCCAACTGAATATGAGAATTAAGGGAATGATCCCACTGGGAAGGTCTGCAGCACAAGGCCTACTAATGTGAACAAGAGCTTTTTATCCCTTTCACTTCTATGGGGTTTGTGCAGGAGACCTTCCTAGGGGGGGTTATGCCCAGTGTAGGCAAGGCCGTTCTTTCGATTTGACTTTGTGACGTCTTGACATGCAGAGTGAGAGGAGTGAAAGACATTCAGACACCTACATGCTGTACTCTTCAGTGTCATGTTGTTTGTTGGTATCTGTCCCAAGAGACAATGGAGTGTGCCTCTGGGGGTGAAGCAAACCGCTTCTGGGATGCAAGCCTAGGCAGTGTGTATGGAGGTCCTGGGCTTTTTAGACAACAAGACTCCTCATCTTGGCAACATTGGTGTGGTCCAAAGAAAGCACAGCAATCTTTTTGGCACCAGCTTGGCTGCTGGACCTGTTGGAAGGAGGCACACAAGGCGCCATCCGATCGTCTTAGGAACCCCACTTGGGATTTGTGTAGGGTTTACTCCTTAACAATTTCTTCTCCTGAAGATGTCCCACAAGACAGCAGAGGTTTAGGAGCAGAGTTTTCCTTCTCCTAAATGGGATCCTTTCCCAGGTTGAGGACCCCCACCTGCCCCTCACTTCCCTCCACAGCATGTGCAGAAACTACCTTCCTGACCATTGGACAGTGGGACCATTAAAGCCACTATGAGTCTTTTCCACTCAATTTGCCTGAGCCTGTCTTTACATGCAGAGGAACTCCCAAACTTTACAAGGGTTTGAGACCCATCGGTTACCCTCACCTGTTTGAGCCGTCCATTCGAACCTGTTTTCCCGGGGGGTCGTATGCTGACAGCTTCTAGACGCCACGGGTGAGAGCTGAGTGCAGGGTGGGGACCAAAGGTGGACAAACTATCCCAGAAGGAGCACAACGTGTTCCCCACCCTAGAGGTACGACCCCTCCCCTAACATCCCCCACAGCCCATGTATGTACCAAGCAGCGCAGAAGGAAAAGGTTAGGAGCTGTGGACACACTTGCAGGAACCCAATTGTTTCATATAATTCTTAAGTTAATGCATCATCCTGGCCCCAAAGATCGTCATCAAATATTCCAATAAGAGTCTGACACATTTATGGACCTTACTTTGACTAAGGTCAATTCTAGACTGTCTCTGTTTTGAAGGTATGATTCAGTCGTATGTGGCAAATTTAAGCTGCATAGTTAAAACGGGTTTGGTACTTCTGTACCTAACCCCCCCTCCCCACAAAAAAACAACAACATCCTGATTTTTTTGCAGTTAGAAAAGTGATGGGGAATGCATCAGAATGTGTGGGATATGATCAGTCCATCATTTGGGATATATGGCTTTCAAATTTATTGCTTTGTTCCCTTATCAAGCATCCCGGGAGGGAATGTATTTTCACACACATTGACTCCTCACAAATTTTGAGACTGTATAAAAAATGATGCATTCAGACGGCACCTTGTTTTGCCTTCACAGCATCTCCTGACTTGTTTACTTTTACGTTGATCTTCCGCACCATGTCAAAAGCCATTTCTTGGAATCTAACAGAAGTTTAGTGCTCTTTCCTGTGTTAATTGTTTCTAGGAAAAATCCATTTTTAACTCTGTTAACATGGAAAATCCTGGGAGTTTTGTGCTGAAATTTCACACAATGTAATTGGGGCTGGTATCCTGACATTCAGTTCTTTCCCGCTGTTTAAAAATAAGTGCAACATATCTGTATATTAATTTTAAAAAGGCACAGTTCCACAACACAGCAAGTATTGAAGCATGAAAGGAACATCAGAAACTGGGGCAGAAATGCTAGCATTACAAAATATAACATTTATAGTCAGTGACTCTCTTCTATGCGGTTTTAGTTATTTAATCTTCAGCAAGAGCAGAACAGGTATTTCGCATGCTGCCAGTATTGTCTCTATGCTCCCTTGTCAAACTGTCAGCTCTTAAGTATTAGTGTGACATGTCCTGTAACAACAGACCCCGAATAATTATAGGACTCGGTATCACACTGTGAAACGTAAGACAGGGGGAATCTGCCTGAGATTAGTAAAGATGCATTGAGCAGCACCTGTGGAACACAGGTGTTTTCTGTGCCATTTTGTACTTTTTCATACTGGCTGTCACCTGAATCTCTGGGACAGACCCCAATGGGCAAGAAGATCAAACCTATCCATTCTGAAGGAAATCAGCCCTGAGTGGTCACTGGAAGGACAGATCCTGAAGCTGAGGCTCCAATACCCTGTTTCTCATATTTTAAGACATACCCATAAAATAAGCCATAGCAGGATTTTTAAGCATTCAAGGAATATAAGCCATGCCCCGAAAATAAGACATAGTGATAAGCGCAGCAGCAATGCCGGCCGCGGCAGGAGGAGGAGGAAAAAAATAAGACATCCCTTGAAAATAAGCCATAGTGTGTGTTTTTGAGGAAAAAATAAATATAAGACATGTCTTATAATATGAGAAACACGGTACTTTGGCCACCTCATGAGAAGAGGAGACTCCCTGGAAAAGACCCTGATGTTGGGAAAGATTGAGGGCACAAGGAGAAGGGGACGACAGAGGACGAGATGGTTGGACAGTGTTCTTGAAGCTACGAACATGAGTCTGACCAAACTGCAGGAGGCAGTGGAAGACAGCTATGGCGTGCTATGGTCCATGGGGTCACGAAGAGTCGGACACGACTAAACGACTAAACAAAAACAACAATGTATACCTGAGGTAGCTGCTTTTCTTCAGAGTCCTGATTTTCTGGAAACAGAAACACTTGGGCTGCCAGACAAGCTCCCTGTCAGGAGTATGGGCAGGAGTCAGGCTCTGGGGCCTGTAGTGCTTTGCAGGACTGGGGCCTGCCTCAGCTTGTGCTGGAGAGGCAAGGAATGGTCACTCAGGTGAGGCCACTTGATACTTCACTGCACCTGGTGGCAGGAGCTGGGAGGGATAAAAGCTCAGCATTTCCCTTCAGCTCTTTGCCACAGCAACGCTATCCCTGCCTGGTTGCATCTGGCCTCTTGCTCCTTGGACCCTTGCCTTGCCGACGCCTTGCTCCTTGGACCTTTGCCTTGCCAACGCCTTGCTCCTTGACTCCCAGACCTTCGCCTCTGCCTTGCTCCTTGACCCTGCGACTGCCTGCTGCTGGACCCTCAACCCTGCACCTGTTCCTGCTTCTACACCACCATCTTGCCTCTGGTCCTGACGTCTTCAGCCAGGGCTTCCACCGCCCGCCGACCGGACCGTGACACTCCCCACACACACCTTGAGAAGCAGTGCCTGACACAGAGGGTAAAGCTATTGCGTGCAATAAAACAAACAAGGCACTTGAGCATGTGAATCTTTGTACACCCGTAAAAGGGCTTTTTTGGACTGTAGCTACAATCATGTATCGTATTGGCCTGAATATAAGCCGCACTTTCCCCCTCAAATTCTGACTGTGAAAAGTTTGAGAGTGGCTTATATTCGCGACTCTACAAAAATAGGCTTTTACGATATCGCTGCTGAAACAGACATACGGTAGAGCGGAACAAAAGAATATGTTTTATTGCCTATTTGCGAGCTTGAGTGCCTGCGGAATTGTAGCAATTGAAAAGCAATTTGCAATTTTAGCGATTGTACAGTAACTTTTGCGGGCTTGCAAGATCAAAGGCTTAAATTGGCTTGGAGTTACAATTTTACCAACCATAGTGATTTTCAACCTGTAACCCAATTTTAAGGGAGCGGCTTATATTCAGGTATTGTCTTTTTTCCCTTTTTGCCCCTTGAATTTTAAATGTGCATCTTTTTTTTTGGATGCGGCTTTTATTCGGGCCAATACGGTACCTGAAATATGGGTGGCTACTTCAGAGACATGATACCTGTACAAAACGATCTTACTGTGAAAGTTCAGAGGAATTTCACCGAAAAATGGGGAAATAAGTTTCTTATATTCTTAAAAGGCCAGTGTCTTCTGAGCTGCGAAGTCCTTTCTCAAGAGCAAAGTGTTCTCTTTCTGTCTCCAGTCCTTTCAAAGGATGATCTTCCTTTCTCTCCACCTACCGGTACTTGCTGAATTGATGGAGAATATCCCTAAGGAAGATCTTTATAATTTGAAAACATGCCAGTCTTTTAAAGAATAAAGCCACGTTAAATTTCTTTTCTACCCAAAGAAACGCTTGAGCTGAAGTCTGTCTCGTTTCCAGACCCTTTTATCTGAAGGCCTT